>NC_056746.1:191743444-191816267 GCF_019279795.1 Protopterus annectens | reverse complement strand
AAACACATTTGTCCTGGGTTATAAGTTGCCAGTTTCTTGCATGAAGTGCCAGTTTTCCCCCCAAAGGGGTGGCTAAGAGGTAAGTGTTTGGTAATTGTAGAGGGAAGTCATTGAGACTGTTTATCATAGGGAGGTGCCTTGTTGTTTCCAGATTTGGAGGTGGAGGCACCCCATTGCTTTGTTCTAAAAGTCCCTTGTGACAAACCTGGAGCCTTTGGAATGTCTGGGTTTGACTTGAGTGGCTCTCAAAGGAACTGGAAAGGACCAGTTCTTAGTAAGCCAGTGCCTACTAAATCTTTGAGGTTGCACTTGTAAGAAATCTTTCACAGTTTGCATAGATTTAGCTTTACCTTCCATCTTTAAAATTTCTTCAGCCTTACCAAAAAGCGGTCCTGTTGTAAAGGAGCATCCAACAATTTTGCTTTGACATGATCAGGAAGAGTTTGCTCTGAGCCAAGCATGCCTTTTTAACACAGACTCTGTTACAGCAGCCCAGCAAGAGGCCTCCAAAGAATCAAAACCACATTGCAAAGTAGGTTTCCCAACTTGTTCAGCTGAATGCAATAAATCCTGTAAATCTTTATTTTCCGCACTGTCAAATTAACAATCTTCTGTTTAAGCAGTCCCATGATATGCTGTTGATATTTAGGCATATGAAATTGACAGTTTAAAGCCCTGATTGCCAAGGTTGCAGAAGTGTAAACCTTACCCCATCTATCCAGCGCCCTGGAATCTTTATCAGAAGGGGTAGGATTTTTAGCAGTAGAGGCCTTAATGCCCTTGGGACCCTGAGAAATGGTTTCAGGATCTGCAATAGAATTTTTTGAAAAGGAATTTGTGGGAGTCAGGAACCCTGTAGTATCTCTGTCTAGCTTACAAGGAGCTGGAGGCAGAGAAACAGGAGCCATACTAGATTCTGAAAAAACATAATCAACAATGTCTAGAACAGGAGGTATAGCCAAAGGCCTATGCTAAGGAAGAAGAAGAAAATTCCTTAGTCTCTTTTTAGATTGAGAAATCCTGATTTTCCCAATGAAAATGTTCCCTTAAGGTATGTAAAGTTTTCCCAAAAGAAAAATCCTCAGGTGGAGAAGCAGAAGGAATGGAATTTTCTGCATTAGAGTCCTCATAAGTAGGTATAGACAAATCCTGTTCATTAGAAGAGTCAGAAGAAATAGAATCCTGTTCATAAGATTCATAATCAAGGTTTTGCCTAGGCCTCTTAGGAGGAGGTTGGCTACCCCTGATGAAGTAATTAAATCTTCAGCCATTTTGATCATTTTTTTTTAGGCATAGGCAGACATGGTGGTGCAGCATTTAGAGTTGCCGCCTCACAGCAAGAGGTTCTCTGATTCGATTCTCGGCTGGGGTGCCTTCTTTGCGGAGTCTGCATGTCCTCCCTGTGGTCACGTGGGTTTCCTCCAGGTGCTCCGGTTTCCTCCCACATCTCAAAGACAAGCTGTAGGTGGATTGGACACTAAATTGGCCCTAGGCAAGAGTGTGTGCATGTGTGTGCCTTCTGTGGAAGGTTGGGTGCCGGGCTGGCAACTCAACACCGTAAAACTCCATTGCCAATCATGAGGAGACGGGTGATCCGCTGTGGCGACCCCTAACCGGAAAAAGCCTAAAGAAAAGGCCTGCACATGTGACCCAGGTGTCATTTTTTTAGACACAGATTTTGGACTTAGTTTTGAAGATGGCGTCTGTTTAATATACAAATCTGTAGGTCTGAAAACACCCTCAGAAACCGGTGCCTGCACAGCGGCTTTGGACCCATCTAAGGTAGAGACATCCTCGGGTTCCATAATTGAAGTATCATGCAGCATACCTGACTCAGAATGGGTCTCGGTAGAGGCCTGCTGCAAAAGCACCTCGCTGAGTACTGGCGATTTGCTTAGGAGAAGAGTTGCCAGTTTTGGACCGCGACTGTCTTTCTTTGCTTTTTTTTTTTTTTTTTTTTTTTTTTAGGTATTCCGGTAGTCTGATTGCTAACGGACATTTCTGGATAATTAAATCATGAGCCAAAATATTTAGAAGCAAAAATATGCAGATGTTTAATAGTGCGTTGATTAAATTTAGCACAAAACCGACAGCAAGGTACGTTGTGGTTAGGGCCTAGGCAAGGAATACAGCACAAATGAAAATCCTTGAGGTATTTGCTTCCCACAAGTAATGCAATTAAGTTTTACTGACTTGTTGGCGAGTCTTTCTGCTTTTTCCCGGTTAGGGGTCGCCACAGCGGAACTCCAGTCCGCTAATAATTGGCAGCAGATTTTTACGTGCAGAGTTGCCGGTCCTAACGCACAACCTTCAACGAAGGTACGCCCATTCACACAGGTCTCCACACAGAAGACCCTCTAGCTGAGAATCTAACAACATCTTACTGTGAGGCGACAAACGCTACCGCAGCAACCACCACCGCAGTACTTTTACAGACATCGGTAAGGAGCAAAAAAAAAAAAAATAAGTTTCCCCAACGGGGTACTTAGCTTTTAGTTGAAGACTTCGGTTCTGAAACTCAAAAACGAAAATTTCAGGAGTTGGCCGACTGGCACTTGTGAACTACTTCTGCTTCGGGCACCACACGGCAAGAAAGACTGATGTAATGGCTTCGGCTGCATGTTTTATACCCCTGACAACCTGTCCTGGAAGAAGGGACAGCAACTGACACAGGACCCAAGACTTTGTTAATCAGGCTGACTGAGGGCAACCTGCCAGCAGATTACCCAAATGTAATGACTGCAACAGTGAAACATGAACAACATCTGGAAGGGGGGTGCTGGCTGGAGACATCCGAAATTTCTCTCAAGATAACATCCTCCCAATGTGAAAGTACGAGGTGAGCCTCTCTGGTCAGAAGGTCCCAGAACAAGAGGGTACCGAAGACAACCCTGAGGCAGTGCCTAGACCAGACATTGAGATCAGAGCTGTGTAAAGCCAGAGTGTGTGTATCCAGAAGCAGGTACTGTCGACCACAGCCCCAGACACTCCAGCTTCTATGCCACAGCCCCAAAAAACAAGTTAGGTTCCAGGTTACCAAGAAGCAGGATAGAACCAGCTGGCCAGGCTGTCTGATTAGATAAGGAGGGTGGAAAATTTAACTGAGGAAGACCTTCGGATCAGAAAAAGCCAAGATAGGAAACCAGAAAGATCGAGCTGACTTGTCTCTGTGTCTGAACTGGATCAGAGAGAATAAGCCCTATGCCTGAAAAAATGACCATCAGCTGCTGCAGATGATTATGTTTGATGCTGCCCACAAACCTCAATGACCAGACAGATGAGGCCAAAGAGGATGGCTTTGAGGTCTATGGAAAGAGGACCCCACATGCTGGATCAGAGACAGGAAGGCTCATATTCAGAGTGGAGATAGGGAGGATCCTGCTGACTGAAGAGGAGTACAGACTGAAGAGGAGTACAGGAGAAAAGGGTGATGCTACCCTGTCTGACGGTATCCCTTTGGGCTTGGAGCATTTAGAGTCCCTTCCTGGTCAGAGATGTCATTTTAGTAGTTTTTAGCACCAAAGGCAATAGTCTCAGATGTCTGAGCAGATATCAGTGCCAATGCTGCTGGGGAGGCCAAAAGTCGAGGGACCTTCAGACCTGTAGAACCCAAGGGAGCCACCTAGAGATGGAAGCTGAAGACTACCTTTTGTGCTCCCACTCGGAATGGCCTAGAGTCTCCAGGCCAAGGTTTCTCAGATCCAGTCTTGAGACCAGGGGGAGAAGCCCTGGAAGCAGAAACAGGACTCTGAGCTAGAGGGCAGATACCCATTCATCAAGAGCTTGGCCTTGTGCTCATTAACAGCATATGAGCTGAAGTTCTCAGATGGAACAACCAGAGTCCAAATGCTCCAAATCTAGACAGCCACATTTAATGTGTGCACCCTGGGAAGGCAATTTATGCCCACAGGAGATGCATTTTTTAAACTCCTTAACTATCCTACCACATCACACACAGAGACAAAGGACTACCAGTAAAACACCTAATGGGGAAGGGGACAGAGAAAATATGTACGCTACCTAGCCCTAACAACCTCTCTCAAAACTACTTGAACCCAACAGAAAAATGCTAACCACACTCAAGCAGTAAGGGAAGGAGGATCTCATCAATCCTACACTAACTTTGCTGAAATTAAATCAGCCAAGTGGAGCCAAAGACAGAGCTGCAGACACGAATGGTGGTAAGCTAGATATGGGGCTGGAGGAGCACGGGGGTTACTTGTAAGGAAGGTGGAACCAAAATGGGCTAAAGGCTTTTGAACTGGCTGGTGTCAGATCCAAAGTCCCATAGGTTGAATCTAAGCAAAGCAGACATCAGATATGCAGATAAAACATTATACATATTTTTACAATTTGCCAGAACAAACTCATGAGCCTGACAACTCAAAATTCTGTAAATCAAAGTTGCAGAAGTTTGCTTCCTCCATCAATTTCCCATCCTTATCAGAAAGGCTAGGATTGGAATAAAGTGCTTAGCAGTAGTGGGATCAACTAAAGCTACAGCCGCTGGGTCAAGTTTGGGAATAGTGTACACAATTTTGAAAGAATAAAACTTCATACATCCTGCCTTTTAAGGGGCAGCTGGCTGACTATCAGGAAAATTGCAGGCATTATTTCTCTAACAGACTGAACAGAAGGAATTGATGTAGGTTCTGGAAAATCCTTCTGTAGTTTGAGGTAATGAGAAACCTCAGTGTTCTCTGAACACTGGCACATTCTAGTATAGTCTCCAAGAGAAACTCTCACAGCGACGATCAGAAATGGAGTTCTCCTCCAGAGTCTGGAACAGAAACCATCCCTGCATCTTCCTGTTGAAATTCAGAAACTTGAATCTATTCAGGAATTTGGGAAAAGAGGAATCAGTCTTTTTACCAGAAAAAAAAACTTTACAAAGAGAAACAATAGCCCAAATTAAACCCAGAGTCAAATCCAGTCATGCTTGGTTGTCTATTGAAAAAAAAACAAACAGGAAAAAGGGTGGGCCAGCTGCTTTACTAGTGACAGCAGCAGCTTCCCCAGGGATGGGAACTCCATTCTGACACTAGGAAACCTTCCCGGTTTCCTCTCCCAAGACTAAGAATTGCTGTTCTTTGCCCACTGAGGGGACCCAAGCAGCTGCAGATGACGTGGCTAACCCCCAGTGCATAGTGGCTGTAGGTACTACACCATAGGGATCAAGGTTAAAAGAGCAGTAGTCTGAGGTAGGACAAATGACTACAGCAAAGTCATCCACCTGTAGCTAAGGCAAACTAGTATCCCGCTGTACTCTGTACTGGCAAAGACTGTTTGCTTAATTTGTTTTCTTTTAATGCCTGGAAGTACCAACTGTGCGACTGGTAGTCTGCTCCATGGTAGAGCTGAAAACAGTGCCTCTTTCCCAAGGAAGACAAGCAGCAATTACCAGTAAATACCACCAGTCCAGTTACTTTGACACAAAATAGTAAAATGCACTTTCATAGGTCAAATGCAGCATTTTAAAGTAAAATGATTTCTCCTTGCAAAAATGTTCAGTTACTTTACACAAGTTTTAAAGTGATAGAAAAAAATGAATGCAGTTTAAAAGGTTATGGTCCCAAAGACAATCCATTAAAAAGCTCCTAGCTTTAAAATAACGTTGTGGAAGAGAAACGTAATTAAACAAAATTAAGAAAATTGAACTTTTTCCCCCACTAAGTGAACTTATTTGCCAGCAAAGGAAAGCAAAAGTGGTTGAACCTCGAAGGCCTCAGAGGAGTAAAACTCTGAAGGGCTTTGTATCCAAACTTATTTTATAGTTAGTTCAGCTTGAGCTGGCAGTTTGGGCACGTGGAAGATGCCCTGAAGCTTTGGATGCTAGCTAGCTGTTTATTCTTGGCAGGATATAACCCATATAAGCTAAGGCTACTGCAGCAGTGATCAATATGATGAACATTTGGGTGGCAGTTTTGCTGCCTCAATATCTTCTCTTTGGTACCAAAAGGAGAGAAATTAGCATTTTTCTTTCACCTCCCACATAGCTCTTACCAATTTCTTAAGAGTTCCTGCAGAGCTTGAAAAATAGCATGATGCCAAGCTCAGCACTGGCTCCCAAGGATAATGCAGAAGTTAATACTCCTGAAGGGCATGTACCTCCTATCTAATTTGATACCTCTTGTAGGCCTTGTTTAACACTGCTCTGAGGTGGACTGTCATCTGAGCAGATGAGCTCTAGGCTACTATCTTTATAAAGTGCAGAAGCCTCTGATGCAGAGATTTTACTGGAGGAATGTGGTAGTGATGGATTGAACTTCAGGAGCTTTAGTCTTGAAAGCCTTCAAGTGGGATAATGCAGGATGCAAAGACCTTTGCTCTGCATCAGAAGCGAGTGCCTTCTGCAGTAAATTGCCTATTCAGGTTTTCACAACAGTCTCATGGTTGCCCTGTTAAATCAGAGGACACCGGTGTACTACATCCAAGGCAGTCAAGAACTAAGGGAAGTGAAGCCAAGCACCATTATGGGAGCAGTAGGAAGAAGAGTTGCCAAGTAATCCTAATGTCTACAGCATATTGGAGCACCTGCACTATTACAGCCTGAAGGCAGTCAGATAAAGGAAACGTTGTGTCCCACCTTATTTACACTTTTTCCTTAGGCAGGCCAGCAAAAGTGCAAGGCATTTTGTAAATATTCTGGGTGCTAAGCAGCTCCAAAGGACAAGGATAAAATGGCAGTCAACTCCCTTAAAAATATATGCTGCTCTCCTCAGATAGGGAAGTGAAGGCAAGTGCCTTTAACTAGGACAAGTGTGTAGGAAAATTTACATAACAGATGTTAGAGTGTGGCTACGGATGTATTCATTACAACAGGGATTTCTGTTGCCAGATGAGTCAGACTTGTGGTCTGACTTTTTGACCAGAACATGGTCACCCATGGGCATGCTGACATCACCCCAGAAGTCCTCGTATACCCACTGGAAAGTGACATTCACTCATGCCATTAGTAGTTCTTGGCCCCTTACAGGCAGCAATATGCCCATCCTAGCGCTACAGCAATTGCCCCCCAAGGTCTTTGCAACTTAGAAAAGCCTAAATCTCCTGATGGACCTGAATACGGAGAGTATTGTGACAAGGAAAAAAAAATAGAAGAGGGAAGGGGAAGTGAGCACATATGCCACAGCCATTAATTGGCTTGTGTAGTAGAGGAGATGAACTAGGACTGCAACACTGACGGCTACCATTTTGGAAAGCTGTCTACACAACTGTGTGCGTAAAACATTGGAAGTCATTACAAGAGGGAATATTCCCAAAGCTGATAACCCCAGATAGGGTTGTAAGGAACATTCCTAACACTGGTAATCCCAAGTAGGATTGCTGGCTTACTGCTCTCAACTGCAGGTGGCCTTTTAGGATAGTCATTTTCCCTGATAAGGGCTGGGTTCACATGCAGCCTGTAGTTTTTGGCACAGACCCCTTCGAGGAAGGCAGTATTAGCCTTGTAGAATTTAATCTCTTTCCTGCAGTGTCCTTCTGTGAGGCTTGTAACAAAGTTTTAAGTACTTACAACTTGGAAATTGGAATTAAGCAGTAATGACTAGTCCTCGTTTTCTGCCAAGTAGAAAATAACACTGAATCAAACGGTCTTTGTTCTATTTAGGTAGTAACTTAGCTGCCTATATACATTTAGGATTCAAAATCCCCTCCCCTTTAATTTTGAAGTACAGGGAAGAACACCTGGTATTTGGCTTGATCCAGGGTTGCCAATGATACTTCTCATAAGAGCTTTACTGTTTAGAGTAACCCTATATTTACTGACAGTGGATCTACAGGTGGGCAACAGAAATGTCATAGACATGTACAATCAGAGGTATAAACTAAGCCTGAACAGTATGGCTCAGATAAGTAATGTAAAGTCCACCACCATGTCAGTCCGTTTTGGGTGCTGGTGCCAGCTTTATTAAACAGAAGGAAAATCTACTTCTCTAGCCACAATTTCTTGGTACTTTGCCTTCTAGATTTCTTCAGGACTTTTAACATGTCCTGAGAATGAATGTCACCAAAGGGTAACAATCATCCTCCAAGCTACCAGCCTGAGCACTGGCAATCTAGGATGTACTAGGATCTCCCTGCACTACACAAGGTTCATATGCTAAGGCAACGGTGGAGATTTCCACCTGCCCATTCAATACAAGTAAAAGAACCAGGGCTGCCTTGGCTAGAACAGAATGATTCTTTCAATTTTAAATTACCCTAGGGAACAAAAATAGAAGGAAAATGTACATAGACCGGTCCACTATAGGAAGACACACTGCCCAAGCTTGTTTGGTGATCTGCAGCACAAGTGTCAGCTGCTTGGAGAAGCAAAAAGCAGCATCACTAGTACAAATTCTACATCAGTGAGGTCTAAGCATCCACTCATATTGATCCAAAGTCCTCCTTAGGTAGTCAAGCATACAGTTTTCCTGTGCAGGGATACAAGGTGCCTTCAAAAGCATCTTGGAATCCACTGCCCGTTTCCATAGGTCATAGAAAAGTACTAGGTTGGCTAACCTTGCAGGCCATTTTAAACTAAGCCAATTTCCATTTTTGGGCTCAAAACAACCAACGCATGGTCAATTATATATTTGCCTTCAGAATAACTGGGATCATGCCATAGAACATTTGAGGGTACACAAGCATGGGATAAAGCATTTAGGAGCTGCCTCGGTCCAGCCCTGGGGTAAATGTTTCCCATCCATAGATCTAAGTTGCACTTGAATATGAACAGGAATGAACTGTTTTATGTAGATGGGGAGTTTGTTCCACAACAGTAGTATCCTCAGAGATACAATAGGATCTCCAAACCATTCTTTTGATGTTGCATTAGAGGTTTAGGTCCCTAGACAAAGTACTTCTGCATGGAGGTGGAGACTGTAAGTTTGAGAGTTGGGGTGTGGTTAAATCATAATTCATGCTATTTAGGATGCATCCAGGAATATTGTCAACAAATGATGCAGTATTCTTAGCTCTCGATAACAATTCTAGGACTTGGTCTTGTGTGATAGCTGCAGGCGAGAGTTTCTGAATGGAGAGGGGAATAAAGTTAGAGCTAAATTAATTGGCCAACAGGCTTGCTATCATCTTCAGCCTCTGTGTAGATATCACCGTTCACAATCAGCTCAGCACATTGCGCTTTTGAGATTTCAAACTAAAAAGGCCTTACAATTGTCTTTCGGCTTGGGTAGCCATTTTAGACTCAAACTTTGTTTCAGTGACAAGGGCTCCAACACCAAGAATTATTAATTTCTGGTCAATTCTTTCCCTTTTATTATCCAGCTTAACATGGTTCAATCATGTGGGTTTCTCCTGCACTTGTTCCTGTGGGTTAAAGCTGCATCTGTACAGCTGTTTGCATGCTGGTATAGAGTGGTGGTGCACGTTTCTGCATATTCAGTAGAGTCAACTGGCAAATCTAACAAATCCAAGTTGTGTATTCCACCTCATGTACCACAATTATGTTCTTATCTGCACTAAGGTATCATAGGCTTCCCAACAGTGTTGAAGGCTTTGAGAGCTTGAATGACTCTCCTTAATATTTGCCATGTTGTCCTCTATGGATTCCACATGAATTGCAGTTTCAAGATTCAAGATGCGGACCACACCAATATATGGTTGATGCATCTGTAGGCAAGGACTGGTCTCAACCAGTCTTTAAGGCACAAAGTCCTTCTTGTGCAGCTACAACACTCACCATTCCAGCTCATTTTTAGTACAGGATGGGACTGGATGACCCAGACTAGGGACTAGGAATGCTGGCCCCAGGTTCTTAGGAATTCCTAATTTGTAGTCAGGTCAAGAGTACAATCAAAAAGGGTGGATGCCACATGGCCTAAAATACTCTCTCCAGCAGGTTTTGGTAATGTCATATACAAGGGATTAAAAACATGGCAGCTTCCAAAGGGGCATCACCAGAGGCTTTTGTAGTTAACATGCATCAAGACTGAGGGCTGTCTCAATACAGCAAACACCCTCCAACATAGGAGCCTTTGACGAACTGTTGACTTCAGTAGTTAAACATTTTAGGACATGCGCTTTGTACGTTTTGGGAGGGACACCCATGCTACTAGACTGCTGCAGGTCCACAAAAATAGAGGATTAAGATTAGCAAAGCCACACATTCCTATAGGATGCTTTGACGGCACCTCGTAAGTCAGAACACTGGAATGAACGTGGTGATGTAATGCTCTGGACCTAGCCAATAAAAACATTGAGCTATTGTCTGCCCCAGAGAAGCAAGGTGTGACATCATATACAGTGATTTCTACCCAAATATCCACCTTTTAGAGCCTTGAACAAAACAGTATTTGCTAATCACATCTCTTATTTGTTCGATGCTTTGTTCTAATGGGCCTGGAGAGACCGACTGCAAAACTACAATTTAGTTCTTTCATGCTGTGTTTTGTGTTCACAGGGATGTCATAAGCAAATGTATATGCACCTGGTACACAAGGACATAGTTCAGCTGAGGGAGAAGTGAGGTCAGACATTGGAGTCTGCCAGTAGCAAATATCCTTCTTATATTAACTGCAACAATACACTATCTGATGTTACTCCTATACTGAATCAGGCAGGTCAAACCAATGAGTATGATAGTTCAACAGTACCCCTGAATATACATTATTCTACAGATATGTAGTTCAACAGTACCACTGAATATACGTTATTCTACAGATATGTCATTAAAAAGATAATTTAATAGAATTGGTTAATTTCCATTTCTGATGAGAAAATAAATGTGGTTGGCAATAGATCTAGATTTCAATACAAGAATAGGAAGAATCTGAAATGCCTGCTGTGTTTTAATAGTAGTAAGGCAGAATTTACGCATCCAAATGGGATGCTACCATGTGGTAGGTGCAACTTTTGCCATGTGTCTATAAGTTCCAACTTCTGTCATCCAGTTACTAAAGAGTGGTTTAATTTTAATATTTCTGCCACTTGTAATACTTATGTAGAATATCTTGCTTTGTGTAGCTGCTGTCCATTTTATGTTGGAAAAACTATTTGTCCACTTAGGGATCGTACAAGGGAACAAATAAATGCTATTAGGAACAGAGATTAGGAAACTTTTAGTTATGTACTCACCATAACTTCAGATGTTTGGGATCCATCTCGCCTACATTCTGACTGATGGGTTCGGAGCCGATCCCTCGGCTCCGACTCGGCACGCTTATGCCAAAGAGCGAAGTCTCTTATTGGCTGAGCTTACTATATCCCAGGATGCACCACTACCAGTCCCCCAGATCTAGTTTGTCCGCATACATGCACACATGCACGCCCTGCTTATATAACATCGTCAGATGAAACAAGATAAAACAGTAGAACTCAAAACCGTTCAATCTCTTCTGATCTCCAAGGCAGGGGGAAGGAGGGTGGGTATTAGGAATGTAGGCGAGATGGATCCCAAACATCTGAAGTTATGGTGAGTACATAACTAAAAGATGTTATGTGATCCTATCTCGCCTACATTCTGACTGATGGGACAGCGTCCCCAGCACCTGAATCCTGGGTGGCTCACTGGAAAACACTCCTGAGTACCGTGGAACCAAATGATGCTCGCCCTTTAGATGCCACATCCAATTTGTAGTGGGAAATGAAAGTGTGCGGGTTGGACCAAGTAGCCGCAGCACAAATTCCGATATAGCGAGCTTGGAATGAAAGGCTATAGAAGTAGCCATAGCTCTGGTAGAATGAGCTTTGATAGATGTTGTAAGTTGCTTATTTGAAGAAGAATAGGCCTGAGTTATGCAATCTCTGATCCATTTTGAGATAGTAGCTTTTGTGATGGTTTGGCCCAATTTATTATCTGAGAAGGACACAAACAACTGGTCTGACTTACGGTTGCTGAGTCCTGTCTAAATAGAAGCGTAATTGCCTGTGAACATCCAATTTATGGAGAGTGTATTCTGCTTCATTGGAGAATTTTGGAAAGAAAACTGGTAGCTCTAGAGATTGTTGAAGACAGAAACTAGAACAGACCTTTGGGACAAAGGATGGATTAGGCCTAAGTGATACTCTATCCTTGTGGAAAATCAAGTACGGTGGCTTAATAGACAGGGCTTGAAGCTCTGAAACTCTTCTTGCAGAAGTAATAGCCACTAAGAATGCTGTTTTCCAAGACAGATATTTTAACTCGCATGTAGCAGCCGGTTCGAAAGGGGAGATGTTAATGCAAGCACCAAATCAAGATCCCACGGAGGTGCAGGATGAAAACTGGTGGTCTTAATAGACTCGCACCTTTAATGAACGTTTTGCATAGTCTGCTGCTCATCAAAGGAGGATCCGTGGATTCGTGGAATTTAGAGATAGCCGCTAGTTGGACTTTAATAGTTGAGACAGAAGATCCCTGATTAAACAGGGATGTTAAGAATTTCAAAACCTCTGGGACAGGAGCAGTGATAGGGTCTAAGCCCTTGAGTTGAGCCCAAATAGCAAACCTCTTCCACTTACTGAGGTACAATTTGTTAGTGGTGGGTTTGTGGGTCAAGATAAAATGTGAACAACTTCCGGTCTAGTGTGTGTCTTCTAACTAAGGTCGGAAGTGGAGGAGCCAAGCTGTCAATTTCAAAGATTGAAGGGACTGATGCCAATGTCCCGACTGATGGATTAGCAAGTCCGAATCAGGTCTAAGGTCCACGGATCGTCCACTGCATGCTTCTTCAGGTAAGGAAACCATATCTGACGAGGCCAGTATGGGGCAATCAGAATCATTGAAGACCCCAGTTGAGAAGCTTTTGAATAACTTTGGGAAGAAGTGGAATTGGAGGAAAGGCATAAAGTAGCCCTGTTGGCCAAGGTTGTGCCAGAGCATCCATGGCTGGTACTTCCTGATGTGGGATCAAGGAGAAGAACCTTTGGCACTTGGTGTTTTGTGGAGTTGCAAATAGGTCGCAGCACGGCGTCCCCATCTCTTGAAAACCTGGGCTGCTACTGTGCGGTTTAGAGACCACTCGTGAGGAGAGAGAATTGTCCTGCTTAATTTGTCCGCCAATACATTTGACTTTCCGGGATGTGGGTCGCTACCAAGAAGCGGTTGGTAGCTACAGCCCATTCCCACACTCTCATGGCCTCTCTGCAAAGGGGTAAGATCTGGTCCCTCCTTGTCTGTTCAGATACCAGACCACCGACATGTTGTCTGTGTGGATGGCGATGATGCCCTGAGGAAGAAACTTGTGTAAGGCCTGTAGGGATAGAAGTACAGCCCTCATCTCCAACACGTTGATGTGGAGAAGAGCTTCGCCTGGAAGCCAGGAGCCCTGAACTAGCCTGCCCAGACAATGCCCCCACCCTATCTGGGAGGCATCTGTCGTCAGGGTAACCACTGGAGGGAGAACAAAGGGTTTTCCTTGATCCAAGTTGGATGTCTGAAGCCACCAGCGAAGGTCCCTTTGCATATATCCGTAATCATGATGTGATGATTGAGGGAAGATCCTGAAAGGACCATTGAGTTGACAAGAGCCACTGAAGAATCCTCATGTGTAATCTTGCTAGAGGAACTAAAAGAACCGTGGCAGACATTGAGCCTAAAACCTGTAGAACCATCCTGGCTGGGGCTTTGGATCTCGAGATCAGAGCTTGAACTTGGCCCTGTAAAGTTTGGATCCTTTCGGCAGGAAGAAAGACGCATCAATCTTGAGTCTATCTCTGCTCCTATAAACTTTATGCGTTGAGAGGGCAGCAAGACAGACTTTGACCAATTGAATGTAATCCTCAGGGAAACACCCAGGGAGATGGTGGCTTTGAGGTTGTCCATTAGTAGATGCCTGGTGGTGGCAGTCAGGAGCCAGTCGTCGAGATAGGGAAACACTTGGAATCCAAGACTTCTCAGGTGAGCCGTCACTACTGCCAAACACTTGGTGAACACCCTGGGGGCTGTGGTGAGACCAAAGGGCAGAGCAAAATTGGTAATGACTGACTCCCAGGCTGAAGCGCAGATACCTTCTGGACGCCTGATGTATCGGTATGTGATAATAGGCGTCCTTGAGGTCTATGGAGCACATCCAAACATCCTTCTCCAATAATGGGAGAATGGATTGTAACGTGACCATTCGGAATTTGGATTTCATGACGGATTGGTTCAGTCTGCTGAGATCCAATATTGGCCTCAGGTCCCCTGTCTTTTTTGGCACTAAAAAGAACCTGGAGTAATTTCCTGATCCGATCTGGTCTGTGGGGACCAGTTGGATGACTCCTTTTTCTAGCAGCTTTAAAGCTTCTGCGGCTGCTATTTCCCTTTGACTGGGTGGTGGGTCCGGGATTCTCTTGGACGGTGGGCGTGAGTATGTGAATGGGATGGTGTAACCTCCGGCAATGATCCGAAGCACCCATCTGTCCTGAGTGATTGACTCCCAGGCTTTTAGGTGCTTGGCCAAACGACACCAGACTGGCTCCGGAGCAGCACAGCCGGGCAATCCCTCATGACGTGTGGGAGGCTGAAGAGCCACGAAAGGACTCGCGGTCTCCAGAATTGCGGGGCCCTCTGCCGCCTCTGGGACGGCGTCTCCCTGAAAAATTTCCCGTCCTCTGCCTCTGGACGGGAATCTTCCTGCTGTTGGGAGAAAAACTTGCGAGATTTGCAGAACCACATTTTCCCTCCTTTAGCCTTGGGGTAAGGCCGAAAGGGAGTGGAATAACGGGCACCTACGGCAGATAAAGTTTTTCCCTCTTGCTCACAGCGGTAAGGGTGTCTTTCACCTTGGGTCCAAACAATGAGGACCCATCAAAGGGAGCGTCGCGAAGGAAGACTTGAAGGCCTCCGAACTGACACAAGCGGAGCCAGGCTTGTCTCACGAGAGCCACGCCTGTGCCTGCCGCTCTACCCGCCTTCGGCCGCATAGGAAATGAGCCTCATGGACGAAGTTAGAAATTGACGTAAGGATAGCCAACTGAGAGCTAACCGACTGGGCTAGCTGCTCAGGTAGGTTACCGAGAGGAATCTGACAACTCCTTGACCAGATCCCTCTGAAGCCTGGTAAAATGTGCCAAATAATTCAGAGACCTTAAGGTAAAGGCCGCTGAAGTCAGGGTGCGCTTCCTGCATCTGTCCATACTCCTAGACTCCTTATTAGGAGGATGGACTGACGTTGAAGCCTCTGCCACGTCCTGCTGTGTAGCAGATGCCACCACCATGGCATCTACAGCCACGCCTTTAGTAAGGAACTCCTTCTCGGGGGGAGCAGACAAAAATTTATTTGGACGAGAAGGGACTGGTTCCACGGTATCTGGATGTTCCCACACCCTTCGACAAACTAAATCCAGAAGCTCGTCAAGGGCGGAGACACCCAGGAGGCGGAGGGCTGAGCTCCAAAGGCCTTGAGGAGCACTGACTCGTCCGCAGAGGGGGTTTGGATATCCAGCCGCCTCGTTGTTTGAGGATCTCTAAGATGTCTGCAAATGAGACATCATCCGAGGACGACTGGGACCCCTCTGCATCATCCATATCAGTGTCCGATGTAATAGACTCGGGAGTCCACGTGCTTCCTCTTGCACGATCTCTTCCTTGGGGGTTCCTCTGAAGACAACTCCGAAGAACCCTCAGGAGGAGGGGAACCCCCACTGGGGGTAACCTCAGGCCTCGGGGCTCCGCTGGCTACGGACAGGGGAACTGCCAAAGACCCAGTCTCCACGCCCAGGGAAGGTGCCGGTAAAGCCGGAGAGATGGCCGAAGAGGACTTGGCCAAGGCACTCCTCATTGCCCTGAAAGCCGGACCCCCAGAATCCTGGGAGTGTCCGGTCTCCGGAGCCGTGATAGACGGCGGAAGTCCCGCAGCCGAAGCACCGAGGGGGAGGCTCGGAACCGAAAGCATAGGTCCCGAAACATCACCCCCGGGTCCAGCCGAAGAAGTCCGTACCAAACTCGGACCCGAAGGCCCGGGTTGGAGTAAGGGTCGGAGCTGACCCTGAGATCTCCACCGGCTCCAACAGCACCTGCTCCGACGGAGCCGAAGCAGTCGGAGGAGGAATGGCAATGGGTGGGCCAAGGTCATCGGCTCCGAAGCCAACTGGGTCGGAACCGAAACAAATTTTTGGAAGACTGGGGACTGGAACAGTCTTTGGAGCACCCTGTCTATATCAGAATCTGACATTCTCGAAGACCGAGAGGAAACAGAACGGGTTTGAGAAGGCCTCTCCATCGGCCCCAAAGGGCTAGGGGACCGGCTCCGAGGCGACTCGATGAGTATCGGCGCCGAGGGAATACTCACACCAGATTCCATCGGTGCCGAGGTAGACTTCGGCGCCGAGGAGGAAGTGTCTGAGCGGGCGACCTTTGTCGGCTCCGAGCAGCGGAGCCGAAGGTGACCCGCCTCTCGATGCCCCAGCCATCGGCTCCGAAGCCAGAGGAGTCGATACTGGTGGCATCGAGGCAGACCGTTCCGACCTCGGCTCCGAAGTCTTTGGAGCCGAAGGAGAGGCCTGCCTAAGTCTCTTGGCAGCCGGATCCGACGGACTGGTCGGAACCGAAGCCCTTTTCTTTTTGGCCGGAGCCGGAGAGGATGCCAAGGCTTCTTCAAAGGAAGGTTTAATTAACCCCTTAAGAATCAATTTATTTTTCCTCTCCTGGAGGACCCTTGAGGAAAAAGCGTGACATACGCTGCATGACTCCTGCAAGTGCTTTGCCCCTAGACAATATACACAGAGCGAATGATCGTCTGTGATAGACATTTTGAAGCCACATTTCAACATTTTTAAAACCCGAAGGCCTAGGGGTTTGAGACATGATGTTAAACAATTCTAGTAACTTTGACAGGAAAGTAAACAATTATAGCTTTACTGATGATAAACCTAAGCTTACAGATATAGCTTAACGCAAACACTTCCTGTAAATGACAGGGAACTCTAAACAAGTATAGATTTACTTGAGACCCTGTAAGTTTTAAAAGGTTGACAGTCCGGGAAGGCCCTGGATGGAGGGGGGCCGAAAACAAACTCAACCCAATCACACACAACAGTTTTCACAATCCAAACGTACACAAAAGAGCGATAGCCGTTAAAACAGCTTTTGTGACCAAAAATAGCAAAAAACTGACAGAAAAGTTAGTTAATAAAAACTACTCAGCCCAGCCAGCTCGAGACCACGTCTTCGCAGGGAAGCGGCAAACGAGATCTGGGGGACTGGTAGTGGTGCATCCTGGGATATAGTAAGCTCAGCCAATAAGAGACTTCGCTCTTTGGCATAAGCGTGCCGAGTCGGAGCCGAGGGATCGGCTCCGAACCCATCAGTCAGAATGTAGGCGAGATAGGATCACATAACATGTAGTGTTTTAGCAAAACATACTATTGAAAAAGGGGATGATCATTGTTTTGGTTTTTTGGTAATCAGTATATTTAAGACTGACCTGCGTTTGGGTGACCTGAATTTACTGGAACAATGTGAAACTAGGTGGATTACAAGACTACATGCAGATAAGTCCCCTGGGCTTAATGCAAACGTACCTTTAAAACCTTATTTACAAGACCAATTAGACAAGCTCTTTGAATTTTTTTGTATATTGTGGTTTTTGTGCCTATTTATTGATGCTTTTATGCATAGTTTGTGTTTCCCTGATTATATACGACGTA
Organism: Protopterus annectens; assembly: GCF_019279795.1. Taxonomy (NCBI): domain Eukaryota; kingdom Metazoa; phylum Chordata; order Ceratodontiformes; family Protopteridae; genus Protopterus; species Protopterus annectens. The sequence goes on along the minus strand of NC_056746.1, from coordinate 191,798,717 downwards.
ATAGATGACCCACTATTATTTAACTGTTCCTATGGTGAATTTGAACGGTCTGATGTAGCACATTTGGATGGGTGCGAAAGCGCTTGCCAACTATTAAAAATTTCCATGCATTTTATCTGCTTTGCTTCATCCTATACACTTCATACTGAGAGCCCTGCTGGACTTAATCACTATCAATCGCTAGGGCTTGAGAATTTGGTTCCACGGGACACTTCCAGGGAGGCACCTTAAAAGGCCTCAATGGCAAGCAGGACTATCAAGGGTTTTGGCTCCTTTAAGAACAGGCAGAGATGGGCCAATAACATACTAAAAACATATGAACTGAAGGCTTTATAGAAATGCATGGCTAGGCTTCTAAAGCTTTTTGCCCTTTTAAAGGCAAATCAGAGCAGTGGAACAGTTGCATGTTACCCCCTTTCCATAAGAGACAAGGATGTTACTTCAAGGGATGGACAGTGAAGAGTTTCAGGTTATCTTGTCTAACAAGTCTGGAGGTGAGAGGTCTTAATACTATTCAGACATCTCCTTTAGTACATTCATCCAATGCCCGAGCCTGTTAGAATGGTAGGTACTAAATCCCTTGAGCACTAATAAACTACACAGAATCCAACATTAAGGTATGTCAGAAGCTTTAAAATACTGACATTGCCTAAAAAAAGCTACCACGGGGATTGACCAGGTTTTAGCAAGTACATAGAAGCCTTTGGGGGACAGTACAAGTAATCCTGTGAAAGCCATCAGGACTGTCCACAATCTCTGCCCAGGCTGATTATGCACTATACACCCCCTATGAATAACACTAGAAGCTAAGCCACTTGTTGAAGTCTCATCTTTTGTTCGAATTGTGGATCAGTCTTGGTGATGGTGAAACACTGCTCAAGGCTGGGTTAATGCTCGATAGATTCTGAGGCTCTTGTCTCCTCAAAGTCCAGGGTGATGTGCCTCACTTACACATGACACGAGTGCATGCATGATGTGGCAAATCCTGGCACCCGACTGGCAGAGGACAGGACCCTCCTTGCACAACTTTGTGAGCAGTGCATTGGTGTCTCACTACAGAGTCACTTGTGACCAAGATATTGGACAGTCTGTAGGGATGCTTTATGGGCTTTTAAGCTGAAACGGTGCAACTCTTGGGTGTTACATCATTGGCACTTTTGAGTGTGTATGTAGATTCCAGAGGGCACCAGTTTCTTAGGCAACAATTAAGAGGCATTTGTTTGGGGAGGTTTAAGAGCCTCAGCATAAGAAAGTCATGGTGTTTGGCCTGTCTACGACTGGTTTAGTGTGATGTGTGGCATAATGACAACCTGCTTGTTACCCAAATTGGCTACATGTGAGGGCTTTGTCTAAAGTAACATTGCAGAACTCAATCTCTCGCACGTTGTCAGTAAACATGAAAGAACTGCTACATTGTATCTGATCATCCATTTCAACCAAGCTGGCTGCAGACAGGTGGGAATGGCAAATCCATGTGTCTAGATTACCAATCTGGGTTAAAAAGGGAGGAGGGGTTTGCCTAGGAGTTTCAAGATAATTTACTGGAGTGCTGTCTGAAAACAGTCTGAACACATGAAGCCTTTTGTGCGATTGCAGAAATGGTGCTTAGGCCCATAAGGTAAAGAATTTGGGTATATATTAAGTGTGAACAGAAAAATTAGTTACAATACCATTTGCTTGCTCAAGCTGAGGAGGGAGTGCTTCCAGTTTGGGGCTCACTCCTGCTTACTCTTAGAAAGCAATTTCTTCCTCTTACTGTAAAGCCTGCTAATGGCAGTTGTCCACCAGACAGGTTTGCTCTTCCTTGAGGAATTGGTTTTGGTCTTATCAGTTATGGAGTTTGTATAAAGCATTTGTACAGGACCAGCCATAGTTGCCAGTTCCATCTGAGGGAGGAGGTGCAGGGAAGCTATTTATACCATCCTGTAAGAGGTTGTAATCTGCTTTGGAGAAATGTTTTAATTTAGTTTGTGCTATATGGGGGGGTAGGTATGATAGTAACTTCGAATGAGACCGATTTATGGTTAGATCTCCAGAGAAAACCTCACAATGAGGGTGCTACAGTGGTCCCCCATATTGGTAAACACCCAATCCAGGATGTTGGCACCCCTTGTGGACCAAGGCATTGGAGTTAATGAAGTTGAGGAACCTTCAGGCAAGTGAGTATCCACACGAGTAATTTCCCCAGTCAATGGATGGGTAGTTAAAGTCTCCAAAATCACTGTGTTTGGATGTATCTTGTTAGATGCAAGTAGATCCAACTAGGCAGAGTGGGTGTCCTGATTCATGGAGGAGGTCCTGTAGCTGGCAATGATTTGAATAGGTGTCCAACCAACACTTAATTGCACCTGAAGTATCTCCAGGGAATCATGCTAACCAATCTGGAGGTGTATTTATCTTTAATGAATATTGATACACCGCCTCCTTTAGTTTTCACTAAAAAAGGCGGGAATTGAATAATTTATGTACTGTTGCTTATGTTATATGATACATGGCAATATATGTGAAGTAGGGTTGTAAATGTAAACTTAATACATACAGTTTAATGACGTTTATATAAATGTAAATTTGCCTAAGTCATGATTTTATTATAAGCATAGAAAAATATTACCCTGAACAGGGGTCTTCTCTGAGGATTCCTTGCAAAATAAGCTCAGACACCAAAAGAAAAAAATGAGCAAGTGTTCTTGATGAACGGTGTACATATCAGTCATAAAAAACTGAAGATATTGTGGACCAATATATTCATTTACCCAATATGGAGATTTGCATTCTCAAGTTCAACCTTAGGCCTACAAAGGCAGTGGGGTCAGGGACTCTGGCAAGTTGGGTGGACACCAGCCAACTTAAGAATTTTACTGAAATATGATCCATACTAAAAACGATCCATACTAAAAATGATCCATACTAAAAACGATCCATACTAAAAACGATCCATACTAAAAACGATCCATACTAAAAACGATCCATACTAAAAACATCTCTTATTCAAACACTTTAAATTCCAGCTGTAAGTGCCGCTACTGAAGTGACAGGTCTGGCTACCAGAATTAATCTTGTGCACATATGGATGCAGCTAGTCACATTAGATGAGGAATAGGACTGAAGCAATGATCTCAGAGATGAGCACAGTTTTGCAGCCTTCCAGAAGCACAGACAATACCACAAAAAATGCAGAGCGCAGTCCACCAATCCAATCAGTTACAGAAGGGCAACTAACACCTACCTTTATTTAATGCAGCAAGAGGTTTCCTCACACTAGCAGTTTCAAATCCATTAGGTGCAATGGAAAACCTAGGTGGGATAGTGAGACAACTGGTAGGCAGTCTGCAAGGTATGTAGCCTCCTGTGAAAAACTCATCGTTCAGCAGTTCTTCGATTGTAGGTCGAGTGGTAGGATCTGACCGTAACATCTTCTGAATAAGTGCAGTTGCTACAGGGTCAACAGTCTGCAAAATAAAACAGTGTCCCATTAAAGGCTTATTACACTTTGCTAGCATGAATTCAAACACTAGACACAAGGCACAACAGCGAAATGAAAGGTGTACAAGCTCTGAACTGTAGTCTTCTCACAAAAAGAAATCCATTTTTAGCCCTGACAAGGAAGTCAAAGATAGCCTCATAAAAAATTATGAAAATGTATATAACGTGGCACCCAGAACAGTAAGGAACTGGTGAAATATGGCTATAAAACATTTAAGACATCAAAGCAAGCATATGAAATGCCATTAGTAGGTGACACAGCTAACAGTGCAGAATTAAATTTTTATAAGAATGTGTCAACTTACATTCTTATAGTCAATCACATATCAAAGTCTATCTGGAAACGCATTTCCGACTCTGCAACAGCTGCAGTGTAACAGCTGCATTACTCCACCACACTTCCTTTTACAATACCTTCCAAACAATGTTAACCTATTTATCAGACAAACACAAGGAGATGGGTGCACTTCTCCCCAAATACAGCTTTCTGACTCTCTCCAAGTGCTACACCAATACATGGATTATTTTGTACTAAGCAAATGTACCCAGAACTAGCCAAAGAAACTAGTCAGTGGTGGGTACAGATTCACAAGGTATTCACCATAAGAGAAGACCTGGTAGCAGTATTTGTAACCAGGCTTAGCTTTAGACTCATTCTACTACTGTTTCAAGTTGTCAATGCTGTCTTTGAATAAGGAGCAATACTGACTACCGTGATGGTGGTGCTGCGGTAGCGATGTCGCCTCACAGTAAGACGCTGTCCGGTTCAATTCTCAGCTAGAGCGTCTTCTGCGTGGAGACATGCATGAATGGGCGTACCTTTGTTGAAGGTTGTGCATCAGGGCTGGTAACGCGGCATGTAAAAAACTACCACCAATCATTAGTGGACCGGAGTTCCGCTGTGGCGACCCCTAACCGGGAAAAGCCAAAAGACACAACTGACAATTTCTTCAGAATCTTTTAGGAAAATAGTCAATATGAAAGCATTACTGTTGTGCGGTAAACCACATTAAATTAACAATATCACATGACTAAATTGTAAGAATACCACATGCTCCTACTGAAAATGAGGACCACAACTGCAGCCTTCAGCAATGAGATTAATAAAATTAACATAAATAAGAAATATGGAATACAAAGTTTTATCTTGCTACAGAGTACTCCCTAAACTCCAAGCTAGGGCAATCTGAGTTTATATACACAAAAAGCAGGGATGTGTGGAGAAAGTACAGTTGTGTACACTTACCATAAATGTAGCTGTTGGAGTGTATTCACTGTTGCAGTCATCACATTTGGGTTATCTGCTTGCAGTAGCCCTCAGTCGGCCTGATTATCAAAGTCTTGGGTCCTGCGTCAGGTGCCATCTCATCTTCCATGACGTCAGGGTATAAAGCATGCAGCAGATGCCATTACATCAGTTTTTCTTGCCCCAGATGTCAGGTGCCACCCTAATGGCAAACAATTATATCTATCTATATATCTATCTATATATCTATATATCTATCTCTATATCTATATATCTATCTATCTCTATCTATATCTCTATCTATATCTATATCTATATATATATCTATCTATATCTATATATATATCTATCTATCTATATCTATATATATCTATATATATATATATATATAATGCATATCTATATACATCTATAATGTATATCAATATCTATATATCTATATCTAATCTGTACATATATCTATATAACTATACACAAGGTTATACCTCCAACAAAAAAGCAAATACACCAAAAAGCTTTTAAGCATGGTAGAAGAGAATAGAGGTATAGCCAAAAAGTCAAGGGGCTGGTGGGAGGGTAACCAGGACTGCAAAAGTGAATACACACTAACATCTACATTTATGGTAAGTGTACACAACTGTACTTTGTTCTTAGTTTCACTGTTGCAGTCATCACATTTGGGTAGATTCCCAAAGCTAAGGATGGGAGGAGGAATTTAGATAGCATTAGGACCAGCTATAACGCCCTTCAAGACTATAGTCGCAAAGCCAGCTCTGGATTTAGAGAAAATTGGCAAATGGTAATGCTTAGTGAAAGTATGTACAGAACTCCAGGTAGCAGCTTCTAGGATGTCCTTTGTAGGGACACCTCTGAGAAAAGCTGTAGAGGTAGATGCAGCCTTGGTTGAATGTGGTCTAATCCCCTGTGGGATAGGTTTTCCATGGTGCTTATAGCAGAAATGAATGGAATGGCCTATCCATTTAGAAATGATTTGTTTTGAAATAGCCTTGCCCTCTGCAGCAAATGCCACCAGCAGTTCAGATTTCCTTTGAGGTTTAGCCATGTCCAAGTAAAATCCAAGTTGCCTGTGCACATCTAAGGAATGCAGTATCCGTTCCCCTTTGTTCTGAGGGTTAGAAAAGAAGGTTGGCAAATAAAAGGACTGATTAAGAGCCACACTGGATATTACCTTGGGCATGGAGGGATTGGTCCTGAGGGACACCCTGTCCGCATGAAAAATGATGAAAGGCTCCACTGCCATAAGGGCCTGTAATTCAGATACCTTTCATGCTGAAGTGATTGCTAAAAGGAAGGCTGTTTTCCAAGAAAGGAATTTTAACTCTGCACTTGCTGTATCAAAAGGAGGAAGAGTGCGTTTCTCCAATACAAAGTTAAGGTCCCAGGCTGGAGTAAACTCTCCTGGGTGGTCTTAAGTTTTTGACCCCTCTGAGGAACTGCTTGAGCAGTGGATGAGAGAAGAGGGGTGGTTCTGTGTTGTAATGAGCTGAAATGGCTGAGGTATGAATTTTGATGGAAGAAAAAGAAAGGCTCTTGTGAAGCATCTCAGTTAAATATTGAAGAATCTGAGGTAAATTGGGCAGCTGCACCCATCCCTTGAGTTTGGTTCCAGGCACAGAATTCCTTCCATTTTTCAGCATAAGATTTTCTAGTACTAGGCCTCCTTGCCTCCAAAATAACATCCACCACTTGTTTACTGAAGGATGGTAACGGAGAGATTAGGTAATTAGCCAGGCTGCCAGGTTCAGGGTTTGAAGCGGAGGGTGCAGAATCTCGCTCTCCTGCTGTGACAGTAGGGTAGGGGTCTGAAGCAGGTGCCATAGAGCCAGCAGTGACACTGTGCAAGAGGGGGTACCAGTGTTGACGTGGCCAGTCTGGTACAATCAGTATTGTACTTGATTTGTCCTATTTATTATTTAGTAGTACTCTGGAGAGGAGAGGCAGGAGGAGGAAAGGCATAAAATGATAGATTTTTCTGGCTGAAGGACAGAGCATCCACTTTCCAAGCTTGTTTGTGGGGAGTCCTTGTGCAGAATTTATCCAATTGGCAGTTCTGGTGGGAGGCAAACAGGTCTATATCCGGGCTCCCCCATTTGTTTATCAACAAGTCTTTGGTTCCAGTTTGCACTTGTGTGGGTCCATGAGATTTCTGCTTAGTTCATCTGCCAATGTATTTAGTTTTCCTGGCAGCAATTGAGCCTGTAGATGCACTTGGGTAGCTCAAGGCTGTGTTCCACAGAGCCATGGCTAGTCTGCAGAGGGGGGTATGAATGGGTACCCCCCCCCCCGCTTGTTTATGTACCACATAACAGTGGTGTCAGTCTTTCCCATTAATTGTCCTGGAAGAATGTGGTCCTTGAAGACTGTCTGAGCATCCTGTATAGCTAACATTTCTTTTTGATTGATATGCAGGTGTATTTGACTTGGGTTCCATTTGCCCTGACTGCACTTCCCTGCCAGGTGAGCCCCCCATGCATAGCCTGATGAGTCTGTTAGGGTTTGGGCGGCAGGGGGTAGAGTGAATGGTAGTTCTTTGTTTTGGTAACAAGCCTCCACCCACCAAAGGAACTCTAACTGTATGCAATGAATAAGAATCATTGGTTTCTAGATCCTGAGAATGTTGACACCATAGGCTTTTTAGATACCATTGTAGTTTCCTCATATGCAGTCTTGCATATGGAATTAGTAGAATGCAGGAGGCCGTGAAACCAAAGGCTTGCAGTATTTGCCTTGCAGATAGCAGGGTTTTTGTGGCCATTAGTTTGAAGTAAGTTGTCACATTGTTTCTCTGGCGTGAGGAAAGCCATCTGGGAAGTTCTGTTCAAGCTTGCTCCCAGGAATATAATTTGCTGACAGGGTACAAGATGTGATTTCTTTTCATTTATGTTGTACCCCACACAAGTTAACACCTTTTGTACAAATGCCAGATGATTCAAAAGTATGTCCTGGCTTTCTGCACGACTTAGACAATCGTCCAGGTATGGGTATATCTGAATATTTCTTTACCTGCAAAATGCAATGACTGGAGCTAGGCACTTTGTGAATACCCTGGGCGCAGTAGATAAGCCAAAGGGCAGTGCAGAGAACTGATGGCACATGTAGCCTGCTTTGAAGCGTAGGTATCTTCTGCAAGACTCCCTGATTGGGATGTGCATTTAGGCTTCCTTTAAATCCAGTGTTGCCAACCAGGCATCATTGCCTAGCATAGGAAGCAACTGAAGGATTAGCAACTTTAATTTTGGAACCACCAAAAAGGTGTTTAGGATAGAAAGGTCCAGGATATGACACCATGATTAGTCTTTTCTGGGTACCAGGAAAAGCCTTGAGTAGAAACAGTGTCCCTTCTGGTACAGTTTGAATAGCCTTTAAGCTTAAGAGAGTACTTGCTTCTGAAACTCTGCCTACTGATTTGGGGGTAGATCTGGCCACCCGTTTGGGGTTGGAAACGTGTGGAAGTGAAATCTGTAACCTTGGGGAAACTATATTTAAAACTCATTTGTCCTGGCTAATGAGTTCCCAGTTTTTTGCTTGCAGAGCAATCTTTCCCCCTAAAGGAGCAGTCACTTGAGAAGTGCTTGGAAGTTTTAAAGTCAAGTCATTGAGACAGCTTACCATGGGGGGGGGGGGGGGTCTTATTACTCCCTGATTTGGAAGAGGGAGCCCCTCACTGCTTAGTCCTGTGCATACCCTGGGACTGAAGCCTGGGTATTCTGCTGGTTCTGGGTTTGGATGGAGACTGCCTTGAAGAGGCAAAAAAGGACCAATTCTTAGAGGGCCAATGCCTACTACATCTTGGAGGCTGTACTTGCAGGAAATCTTTAACAGTTTGCATAGATTTAGCATTTTCCTCCATCTTAAGAACTTCTTCAGCTTTGTTGCCAAACAGGTGGTCCTGGTTTAAGGGAGCATCCAGCAATTTAGTTTTAACATGATCTGGCAAAGATTACGCCTGAAGCCAAGCATGCTTTCTAATACAGACCCGGTGACAGCAGCCCTGCAAGATGCCTCTAGTGAATCAAAACCACATTGCAAAGTATGTTTTCCAAACTGTTCAGCTGAATGCATTAAATCTTGTAAATCCTTATTTTTAGCAGTCAGGAATAAACATCATTTTCAGTTTAAGAAATCCAATAACATGCTGCTGATACTTTAACATATGAAACTGGCAATTTAAGGCCCTGATGGCCAAGATTGCAGAGGTGTATACCTTCTTAACCCATCTATCCAAAGCCCTGGAATCTCTATCAGAGGAAGTAGGATTTTTGGCAGTAGTAGCCTTAATGCCCTTGGGTCCCTGTGAAATGGTATCAGGATCTGCAGTAGGATTTTTAAAAAGGAGCTTGTGAGAGTCAGGAACCCTGTAATATCCATCAGGTTTTCTGGGAGCAGGAGGTAAAGATTCAGGGGCCAAGCTAGATTCCGAAAAGGCATCAACAATGTCTAGCACAGGAGGAATAGCTAAAAGCCTGTGTTGGGGCAGGAATAAGAAATCCCTAAGCCTCTTTTCAGAATCAGAGTAATCCTGGCTTGCCAGTGAAAATGCTCCTTAAGAGTATGCAAGGTTTCACCAAAAGAAAAATCCTCTGGGGGAGAAGCAGAGGGAATAGAGTCCTCTGCATCAGAATCCTCATAGGTAGATAAGGGTAAATCCTGGTCATCAGAGGAAACAGAATTTTCAGAATCCTGGTCAGAAGTGTCATAAGCAAATTCGGTCCTAGGTCTCTTAGGAGGGGGAAGGTTGGCTTCCCCTGATTAAAGAAATAAGGTCTTCAGCCATTCTTTTTTTTTTTAGGCAGAGAGGCCTGACCATGCGGTCTGGGCATCGGTTTTCTAGGCATGGTTCGAGATTTAGGACTTGAAGAAGATGGCATCGGTTTAATAAGCAAGTCAGTAGGCCTGAATACACCCTCAAAAGCCGGTACCTGCACAGCAGCTCCGGACCCATCCAAGGTAGGGACATCCACAGGTTCCACGGTTGAAGCATCTCGCAGCATACTGGACTCCGAATGGGTCTCAGTAGAGGCCTGCAAATCTGAAGTAGCAGGCATCAGGGGCTGCGAAAGCACCAGGAGTACCGGCGAACTGACGACTAGATTAGAAGCGCCGTCGGCAGTTTTGGACCTAGGTGGCCTGTCTATCTTTGTGTTTTTTTGGAATGTCGGTAGTCAGGTGGCTTACTGAAGACATATCTGGATAATTGAACAGATTACCAAAATATTTAAAAGCAAAAATATACCGACTAATAGTTCGTGGTTTAAATAAGGCACAAAACTGACAGCGAGGTACGTCGTGGTCAGGGCCTAGGCAAGGAATACAGTACGAATGAAAATCTTTGAGGTATTTGCTTTTCACAAAAAATATAACTATTGACTTTTACTGACATCTGTTTAGACTAGAGCAAGAAAAAAAATTTCCCCAACGGGGTACTTCGCTTTAGTTGAAGACTTCGGTTCTGAATCTAAAAAAACTAAAATTTCAGGATTCGGCCGACCGGCATTTGCAAACTGCTTCTGCTTCAAGCACCGCACGTCAAGAAAGACCAATGTAATGGTGTCTGCTGCATGTTTTACCCCCTGACTACTAGCCATCATGGAAGATGAGACAGCAACTGACGCAGGACCCAAGACTTTGATAATCAGGCTGACTGAGGGCTACTGCTAGCAAACAACCCAAATGTGATGACTGCAACAGTGAAACACTAAGAACATCGGCAAAACTCTGCACAAAATCAAAAAATACACCCAAAACACTAATGGCAATACAGCAAGCTTTGATGATCCCTTTTTATTTTTTTCAGTCGCATGACTTGCGATTAGGTCCAATTTCCTACGGTATGGAACAAAATAATAAGCTACAAATAAAAGCAAAAATTTAAAAAATCCATACTTGTCCAATACAGTGCATCAAATAATTTTCTTTTCGATATACTGGTACAGTAAGGACCTCAAACAGCCATAATTTCTTCATGCATATTTCTGGAACAGTATTCATAATGTTAGGACAAACCCCATCCAAGCAGTTCCAACATCAACTCAGGATAATATCCCTTGATGCATTTGGCCCTGCTTCTAGGTTAGCATCTTCCACACACAACTTCTGAAATGTAAAAAATGCTTCATCAGTCCTGCTGCCAGTGTATCACCATGTTTTAATCATGCCCACCTTATTCTCCATCCCTGAGTAGACAGTCACGCTGTCCCTCTGCCTGTGTAGCACCATACTTTAATCATGCCCTCCTCACTCCCACTAATGAGTTGGGCAGCCACCCATAACACTGCAAATAATGACTTGTGCGTAAACCATGAAGGATAATGCCAAGCGCACTTCCCTGGTCCATATGCTGCACATGTCCTCTGTAGGTGCTGGCACCCTCCATCCAGGATGAGTCAACTACCACTAACCCGTATTTCATACTCCCTCTGTCGCAGACTAACATCTGACCAAGTCACACAAGCAAGCAGAAACTGAAAATATGGACCAGATGTAGCAGTGCCATGAGCCAAAGACTGGGCCCGACATTGTGTGTAGTACTGGTCATATTATAAAAAGGTAGGTTATCTAACTTGCTCAGTTAGGTTTTTTATGCTCCTTGGTATTTTCCATGCATCTGAGCTGCCTACGAACCACTGTAGTCAGTATCTCTTCACTTTTTTCTCTCCCCAACGTTTAAGACTGGCAGATAAACATTTGTACAAAAGACATAGCACACTGGAGATTAAAGATGAAAAAATGAATTTTCTTGTCAGTACCACTGCTGGCATTTATAAGAGGCTTAGCGCAAGTTTAAAAGAAAAAAAGTTCCTTCAGTGAAGGTTAGGTCCAAGGAAACAGCTAGGTAAGAGTGCATCTGGAGTCGCTTCTTTATGAGGTGTAGTAAAAAAAACAAAAAACAAAAATAAATGGTTTATTCAAAGTACATTAGTAAAACCCTGCTATAAATATTAAAACAGACTACTGTAACATGCTCCAGCAATCTCCACAAAATTTCTTGCTCCATTACACAGCTATATCTTGATGAACAAGATACGTACCTCCAATCATCTCCTATTCCAGGCATTATAAAACTATCTTTAGGCTAGCAACAGGTTAATTTCTTCCCACTGCCAAACTTCTAGGCAAAGCATTTTATCTACAGCCGAGTTTTCATGACTACATGAAATGGTCAGATTCAGGATGCATCTTGGAATAACCACTCTCCTCTTTGGAGAAGTCCAGGAATACTGAAGCAAGTGCTGAGTCTAACTCTGTACAGAAGTCTGTCACAAAACATCTGACCCAATCAGCCCCTCTAAAGCATCTGAACCCAATCAGCCCCTCTAAGACTACTAAACTTTTGTCACTTATCCAGCACAAGCTGGCTAGTTTCTAAGACACATGTTACCTCCAACACATTTTCCAGATCCAGTATTTATTGTACCAAACATTAAAGCATTTTAACTCCAAATGTAGAAACTTTTCCTTAAACTACTTTGAGCAAGTAATTTTCATGATCTTGCAAACCATACAAGAAAAGCTTAAATATACTATCACAAAACTACAGACTTCTAACTGAGAAAACTAGAGAGCTTCTACACGAACTAAATGTAAACGTCTCGCCAAGCAGCAGCTGTTCTCAGTCTGCACTAGTGCAACAACTCCAGCACTCGCAGATTCACTTCTACTTTGGCCATGTTTAACTCGCTGATTTACACTACTACACACATTTTATATACCTAGCTCTACACACACATTTTATATATATATATATATATATATATATATATATATATATATATATATATATATATATATATATATATATATATATACATACACACAGACACACACACACACACGTATAGCCCTTGCTAAAGATGATCACAAACTCGTATCCTGTCTATTCCTCAACCTTTCTAAGGCTTTTCACACAGACACATGGCTTCTTAGTAAACTTGTAGACCTAAACTTCTCCTCTGATACAGTTAGTCCCATTGTACTGACTGCAGCTTATCTACCCCTCTCTCAGTAAGAACTGGTGTTCCCCAAGGTTCCATTCTTGGACCTCTACACAATATCTTCACCAACTTACTTCACTCCTCTTGTCCTCAATCTAACATTGTCCAATACGCAGATGACTCTACAGTCATAACTATTGATAATTCCCCCTTAGAACTCCGAACAAATACCCAGGCATCTTTCAACTCAGTGGAGACATGGCTCACTAATCAGCTTATCCTGAACCCCAAGAAAAGAAAAATTACTACTCTACCTAAACCTGCAAGCCACAAACATTTCTTCTTAATAAGGTCCCTAAACAATACTGAGATAAGAAGTCGAACTAACACAAAACTACTTGGCATTACACCATTGATGACCAACTAAAATTCGATCTTCACATTAACAATTGTATTAAAAAAAACACCAAAAGCTAGGACTTCTGTACAGGAACAGCAAATTCCTAACTACTGAAGCTAGGATCTCTCTTACCCATGCCTACCTTCTACCATGCTTAACCTATTCTCACAAATCTATACTCCTCCCTACTTACCAAATTAGAATCAACCTACCACAAAATAGATTTGCAGTTCAACAAACCCATAAATCTCCACTCTCTCTCCCTAAAATACCTGAACTGACCCGAAATACCTCACCTGTTCCTACAATCTCAACTCCAAATCATGCACTCCCATCCTATATCAACCTGATTTTTGCCCAAGTCCATCTTCTCTGATCTCTCTCTACTCCCCTACCAGACTTCTCCAAAGCTCAGCCCAAGACCTACTAAAAATCCATAAACCCAAATCAACACAAGGTGAAACTTGTATAGCTACCATCCCTCTATTGCATGGAACAAACTCCCACTAGAAATAAAGACCCTGACTCACCCCAAAAAGCTTAAGCTAGCAACCAAAGACCACTTTAAAAAAACACTGGTCCTGCCATTGTACTCACCTGCCCTGATCATTGCCTACCTTTATAGTATAGTCTAACTTACTACAGCTTACCATTAACTACTTAATCCTATGTAACTTGCAAAGCTTCTTCTATACTCTGCTCCCTGAAATTCTTATGCAACCTTTTAAGTTTCTGCTACTCCGCATACAAAACCTTGTATTTACTCAAATCTCTTTTTAAACCTAAAGATACAACTTATTCTACTTTAACATTCTCCTTTTTGTTTACATGAGTTTTAGCTGTCAATATACATGTATGTAGCTTACATATTTTAACTACCAAAATCCTCTGCTATTTTTATTGAAATGTATATGTACTGCTATTTTTAATTGCATTGTATATCTTTGGAGCTTTTCTACCCAAGCCTCTGCCGAAAAAAGTACAGTTTTGTACCTACCATAAATGTAGATGTTCGAGTGCTAATACAGCTGCAGTCATAACAGATGTGTTCTCCTGCCGTCAGGCGGGTCCTCGGTCGGCCGAATTCCAAAGTCTAGGCCCGGCGTCGGTTGTCGTCGCTTCTTCCCTGACGTCAGTGCGACAGGGGGTATAAAAGAACAAGCAGACGCCATTTTCTTCAGTTTTTCTTGCCCCAGATGTCAGGTGCCCCCAGAAGGAAGGCAATACATAAATTTGTGTAATAAAGCAATGCCATATAATCAAAATACAGTAGTTGCAAGCAAATACACCATAAATGAATACCCCAATCAGGTTGTATGAGGAAGTGTTAGCCAAAAGGCCTGTCCCAAGAGGGGAAGGAGGGAGGGAAACCTGGACTGCAGCTGTATTAGCACTCGAACATCTACATTTATGGTAGGTACAAAACTGTACTATGTTCATCGTGCATACACAGCTGCAGTCATAACAGATGGGTAGAATCCCAAAGCTAAGAAAGGGGTGGTAGGCACTAGGTGGAACTAGGAGGAGCCAGGATGCCCTGCAAGACTGCAGTGGCAAAGCCTGCTCTAGTTTCGGAGTATAATGGTAGGTGGTAGTGCTTGGAGAAGGTATGTACAGAACTCCAAGTGGCTACTTCCAAAATATCTTTGGCAGGAACTCCTCTGAGGAAAGCTGCAGAGGTAGCTGTGGCCCTTGTGGAGTGAGATCTGATGCCTGCAGGAACAGTTTTACCATGAAAAGAACAAAAGCGTATGCAGTGGGCTATCCATTTTGAAATTGTCTGTTTGGAAATTGGCTTCCCTTGAGCTCCTATAGCATAGGACACAAAGAGCTGTTCTGATTTTCGGAAAGGCTTTGTTCTGTCCAAATAATAACACAGCTGTCTGTGGATGTCCAAGGAATGTAGTAGTCTCTCCCCTTTGTTTTGAGGATTAGGGTAAAAGGTAGGTGAGTGTATAGCCTGATTCAAAGCTACCCTGGATACCACCTTTGGCATAAAGGACGGGTTGGTTCTTAAGGAAACTCTGTCCTGATGGAAGATAAAAGGCTGCACAGCCATGAGGACTTGTAGTTCCGATACCCTACGAGCTGAGATGATAGCCAGAAGGAAAGCTGTTTTCCAGGACAAATATTGCAAATCTGTTGAGGCAGCTGGCTCAAAAGGAGGCAAGGTCAGCTTTTCTAGAATGAAATTGAGGTCCCAAGCAGGTATTGGCCATTTCCTTGGGGGTTTTATATTCATAGCCCCTCTGAGGAACTGTCTTAAGAGGGGGTGAGAGAATAAAGGTGGATCAGTGTTGTATTCTGCAGAAATGGTTGAGGCATGGATTTTGATGGAGAAGAATGAAAGTCCACTGCTTAGCAGCTCAGCTAGATACTGTAATATTTGAGGTAAATTCAGTTTTCCAGGATTCTGGCCCTTTTTCTCATTCCAGGCACAAAACAGTTTCCATTTTGCGGAGTAAGCTTTTCTAGTAGACGGCCTTCCGGCCTCCAAAATGACATCCTGCACCTCCTTGGAGAGTAGTGTCTGTTGTGATGTTAAGGAATCTTCCATGCGGCCAGATTGAGTGTTTTCAGCTGACTGTGAAGAGTTTTGAAGCTGTGCTGAGTCAGGCATTCGAGGTAGGGTCCATGGAGGGGAATGAGTCAGGCTCCTCAGGAGTGGGTACCAGTGCTGTCTTGGCCAGTCTGGAGCAATGAGAATCATCTTTGGTCTGTCTGCTCTGGTTTTTAATAGAACTTTGGGCAGCAGAGGAAGAGGTGGAAAGGCATAAACTGTCATTGTTGTCCAACTGAAAGAGAGCGTCCACTCTCCAGGCCTTTGGATGAAAAGTCCTTGAGCAGAATTTTGTCAATTGGTGATTTTTGTGGGAGGCAAAGAGATCTAGGTCTGGCCTTCCCCATGCTTGAATTATCTCTGTAAAAACTTGGATGCAACTTCCATCCGTGTGGATCGGTCATATTTCTGCTTAGGTTGTCTGCCAGCGTGTTTTCCTTGCCTGGCAAGTACTGTGCTTGAAGTTAGATTTATAATTCCAGAGCCATGTTCCAAAGTGACAAGGCCCGCCTGCATAGGGGGTATGAATGGGTTCCTCCCTGTTTATGTACCACATTACAGTGGTGTTGTCTGTCCTTATCAATAGTTGACCTGGATGCAGAAGGTCTTTGAAAGCTATAATAGCATTTATTACTGCTAGCATTTCTTTTTGATTGATGTGAAGGTGCTTTTCTTTTTGGGACTATTTGCCCTGAATGCACCGATCTCTCATGTGCGCCCCCCAGGCGTAGTCCGAGGCATCTGTTGTGATGACTTGATTTGCTTGAGGCTTGCAGAATGGGAGACCCGTGTTTGTTTGGCATGCTTGAGCCCACCACAGAAATTCCTTTTGAAGATATGGAATTAGTGGTATTATTGTTTCCAAACTGTGGCTGTGTTGAGACCATAGGTTTTTCAGGTACCATTGACGTTTCCTCATATGCAGCTTTGCGCATGGGATTAGTAGGATGCAAGATGCCATGAATCCCAGAGCCTGCAGGATTTTCCTTGCAGTCAGCCTGGTGAAATTTGCTAGTGTTCTGAAGTATTGAGTTAGTTGCCCCTGCTTCTCTGGTGTGAGGTAGGCCATCTGGGTGTTTGTGTCCAAGTTGGCACCCAGGAAAATTTTCTGAGAGGGTATTAGCCTTGATTGATTTCTTTTTGTTGACTATGTATCCCAGAGAATTCAACAACATTATTACAAAAGCCAGACGTTTCAGAAGTATGTGCTTGCTGTCCGCTTGGATCAGGCAGTCGTCCAAATATGGGTATATTTGTATCCTTTGAAGTCTGCAGTAGGCAATTACTGATGCCAGGCATTTCGTGAATACTCTGGGCGCAGTAGATAAGCCAAAGGGCAATGCAGAGAATTGATAATGGGTTGAACCTGCAAGAAGTCTGAGGTATCTTCTGCAATTTTGTCTGATTGGGACATGCAGGTATGCCTCCTTGAGGTCCAATGTTACCAGCCAAGACTCCTTGCCCAGCATAGGAAGAAGCTGCTGTAATGTGAGCATCTTGAATTTTGGTACGAGTAAAAATGTGTTTAGGATAGATAGGTCCAAAATAGGCCTCCAATCTTTTCCCTTCCTTGGTACCAGGAATAGTCTGGAATAAAAACCTTGACCTTGTTCGTGAGTAGGTACCTCTTGAATAGCTTTCATGTCCATGAGATCGGAAATTTGTCTTTGTGCCTCTGCCCTTTGATTGTGTGGCAGGTTTGGCATGCCTCTCATTTTTGGAAGGGTGTGAAAATGGAATCTGTAGCCTCTGTTTATAAAGTCCAGGATCCATTTGTCTTGTGACAATATGCCTTTTTGAAAATAGTGCCAGTTTTCCGCCTAAGGGTGCTGCCATTTGAGCCTTGCTTGGCATTCAAAGGGGAAAGTCATTGAGCTTGCTTTCTGAATGGCTGCGAACTATCCTCACCACCTCTTTGGGTAGGAGCTTGCCATTGTCTGCCTCTAAACTATCCTTGAGATTGCCCTCTGCCCCTCGGGCGCCTGTATCTACCTCTTTGGGGTCTGTCCGTGGCTGGAAAGGACCAATTTTTGGAAGGCCAATTTCTACTGAAACGTGGAGGTTGTACCTGTAGAAAATCTTTCACTGTTTGCATTGATTTAGCCTTTTCCTCCATTTTAATACCTCCTCAGCTTTAACACCAAATAATACATCCTTTTGTATAGGGGCATCTAGTAATTTAGCTTTGACATGATCTGGTAAGGTTTGCTCCTTGAGCCAGGCATGTCTACGTATGACTGATCCTGTAACAGCAGCTCTACTTGAGGCCTCTAGAGCATCAAAACCACATTGCAAGGTATGTTTACCCACTTGTTCTGCACTATGCATCAAATCCTGCAACTCCTTCAAGTCTGGTTGTTCAGGTTGACATGTTGCTTCTCAACTGTGATAACAGAAACTGTTGGTACTTTAGCATATGGAACCGGCAGTTTAATGCCCTCATGGTTAAGGTGGCCGAGGTATATACCTTTTTTCCCCACCTTTCTAAGGATCTGGAATCTCTCTCGGAAGGTAATGGATTTTTAGCAGTGGAGGCCTTAATTCCCTTGGGGCCCTGTGAGATAGTTTCTGGGTCAGCCGCATGGCTTTTGTACAAAAATTGGTGCGAGTCAGGAACCCGGTAGTACCGGTCAGGCTTGACTGGGGCTGGAGGTAAGGAATCCGGGTTAAGGCAGGCCTCCGAGTACACATCATCTAGTATGTCTAAGACTAGAAGTATAGCCAGAGGCCTGTGCTGAGGTAGCAAGAGAAAATCCCTAAGCCTTTCCTTGGAATCCGAGTACTCTTGGCCTTCCCAGTGGAAGTGTTCCCTTAAGGTATGCAAGGTTTCCCCAAATGAGTAATCCTCTGGGGGGGGGGGGGGGGGGACAGAGGGAATGGACTCCTCTGCATCAGAATCTTCAAAAGGGGAGTAAGAATGTTCCTGTTCAGAGTGCTCTGAAATAATGGAGGCCTGGTCAGAGGGGGATTCTTCCTCCACTCTGGGCCTTTTGTCCCGGGGGGGGTTTGAGAACCCCTGAGTAATTAAATCCTCAGCCATTTTAAGCATCTGTTTTTTAGGCATGGGGCCTGGAGAAGGGCCCTGTGTAGCTTGTCTCTTAGAATGCATGGCTGCTTTAGACTTGGTGAAAGAAAGCCTTGATGGAAAAAGAAGAGGAAGGTCTGAAGACACCTTGAGAGGAGGCAGACCTGTCTACATTTTGAGATTCACCATCAAGAGTGGCTTTGGTATCTGTAGTCGGGGTGTAGGCCGAGGAGCCTGCGACCTCGGGCACAAAGACACCGCCAATGAAGTGTCGTCGGTAGGCAGGGGCTGCATAGGCGCCTCACTGAGAACCGGACTACCTGTAGTCGGCTTTGGCGTGGTGTCTGTAGAGGCCGCGGACCTCGTGTGTCGGTCCTTATCTTTGCGTTTTTTAGACAAAACTGGAGTCAGAGTATCCGATGACATAATATAGTTACATTTTTTGCCAAAATACTGCTGGGCGAACTCCGCCCGATGCTTAATGGTGCGTTTGTTGAATGTAGCACAAAAACGACAGACCCAGAAGTCGTGGTCTGGGCCTAAGCAAGGAATGCAGAGGGAATGAAAATCCTTATGCGGTATTTGCTTCCCACATGAAATACAATTATTAACTTCGTCTGACATCGGTCAGAGGGAAGAAAAGCTTCCTCAACGGGGTACTTAGCTTTTAAGAAGACTTCTGTTGCAAAATTTTCGTAATTTCAGGAGCTGGCCGATCGGCACTTGCCAACTGCTTCTGCTTCGGGCACCGCGCAGCAAGAAAGACTGAAGAAAATGGCGTTGGCTGGTTCTTTTATACCCCTGTCGCACTGACGTCAGGGAAGAATCAACGACAACCGACGCTGGACCTAGACACTGGAATTCGGCCGACCGAGGACCCGCCTGACGGCAGGAGAACCCATCTGTTATGACTGCAGCTGTATGCACGATGAACATCTGCAATAGCTCAGCTGGACAACTCCCAGGCAACAAATGCAAAATATACTATACTAGATTTAAGGATCAACAAACGACGTGGTGTGGTATATTGAAGACTTACCCACAGTTGGCGTGGTTTAATCACGAGGGTGAAGCCCTAGTGATTAAATAAAGCCAATTGTGGGTAAATTTCAATATACCACAACCACAGAGTTTATTATTATACAATGAAATTTAAGAAAAAAAAACAACTTACTTTTCTTAAATGTCTTTGTATAACTGTGCATTATTCTTCCACCGGTGGTGGTATACTGCTTCCTTGTGTTGATGTACCGCACATGCATATGGGACTTGCGTTCCCACACATACACAGTACATCAATGCTTTGAAACAGAAGCAATGGAGAAAAGAAAATCTCCATTGCTCCGTTTTTGTTTTTTTTTTTTAATAAAAATAAAAAAAAAAACACAACTTTAAGGCAGTTTAGGGGTAGGAGAGAGACAGCGTGGAAGAAATAGACGAGATATCAGGTACGTGTGTTTCATTTTAAACATACCAGATTTCTGTAGTATTTTGTCCAAGCAGCCTCTCTGGTAATACATCAACGGAAAGAAATCCAGGTGACCGGACCTTTTTCCGTTTGTATATTGTGGGATTTACAACAGTTGCATTGGTTGGGCTGGCCAATCAGCGTACAAGTTTTCGAATATTAATGGGGAGTTATTGTATAATATACTATATTGTATATAAAAAGTACAGTTTTGTACCTACCATAAATGTAGATGTTAGAGTGCTAATACAGCTGCAGTCATAACAGATGGGTTCTCCTGCCATCAGGCAGGTCCTCGGTCGAATTCCAAAGTCTAGGTCCAGCGTCTGTTGTCGTCGCTTCTTCCCTGACGTCAGTGTGACAGGGGTATAAAAGAACCAGCCGACGCCATTTTCTTCAGTCTTTCTTGCCCCAGATGTCAGGTGCCCCCAAGAAGGAAGGCAATACATAAAATAATGTAACAATGCAATGCAATATAATCAAAAAACAGTAGTTGCAAGCAAATACACCATAAAAGAATACCCCTAGAGGGGAAGAGGGGAGGGAAACCTGGACTGCAGCTGTATTAGCACTCAAACATCTACATTTATGGTAGGTACAAAACTGTACAAAACTGTACTATGTTCATCGTGCATACAGCTGCAGTCATAACAGATGGGTAGAATCCCAAAGCTAAGAAAGGGGTGGTAGGCACTAGGTGGAGCTAGGACGAGCCAAAATGCCCTGCAAGACTGCAGTGGCAAAGCCTGCTCTAGACTTGGAGTATAATGGTAGGTTGTAGTGCTTAGAGAAGGTATGCACAGAACTCCAAGTGGCTGCTTCTAAAATATCCTTGGTAGGAACTCCTCTGAGGAAGGCTGCAGAGGTGGCTGTGGCCCTGGTGGAATGAGTTCTAATGCCTGTAGGAACAGTTTTGCCATGAAAGGAATAGCAAAAGCATATGCAGTGGGCTATCCATTTTGAGATTGTCTGTTTGGATATTGACTTTCCTTGAGCTCCTACCGCATAGGCCACAAAAAGCTGTTCTGATTTTCTGAAAGGCTTTGTTCTGTCCAAATAACGCAGTTGTTTGTGGATGTCCAAGGAGTGCAGTAATCTCTCCCCTTTGTTTTGAGGATTAGGATAAAAGGTAGGTAAATGTATGACCTGATTTAAGGCTACCCTGGATACCACTTTAGGCATAAAGGACAGGTTGGTACGTAACGAAACTCTGTCCTGATGGAAGATGATGAAAGGCTGGACAGCCATAAGAGCCTGTAGTTCTGAAACTCTACGAGCTGAAGTGATAGCCAGAAGGAAAGCTGTTTTCCAGGACAAATATTGTAAGTCTGATGAGGCAGCTGGTTCAAAAGGGGGCAAAGTCAGTTTTTCCAGAATGAAATTAAGATCCCAAGCAGGTATTGGTTGTTTTCTTGGAGGTCTTAAATTCTTAGCCCCTCTGAGGAACTGTGAGGGTGAGAGAATAAAGGTGGATCAGTGTTGTATTCTGCAGAAATGGCTGAGGCATGGATTTTGATGGAGGAGAATGAAAGTCCACTGCTTAGCAGTTCAGCCAAATATTGTAGTATTTGAGGTAAATTCAGTTTTCCAGGGCACTGGCCCTTTTTCTCATTCCAAACTAAAACGTTTCCACTTTGCAAAGTAAGCTTTTCTAGTTGATGGCCTTCTGGCCTCCAAAATGACATCCTGCACCTCCTTGGAGAGCAGGGCCTGCTGTGATGCTAAGGAATCTTCCATGCGGCTAGATTAAGTGTCTTCAGCTGACTGTGAAGAGTTTTGAAGCTGTGCTGAGTCAGACGAAGAGGCATTAGAGGCAGGGTCCATGGTGGGGAATGTGTCAGGCTCCTCAGGAGTGGGTACCAGTGTTGCCTTGGCCAGTCCGGAGCAATGAGGATCATCTTTGGTCTGTCTGCTCTGGTCTTCAATAGGACTTTGGGCAGCAGAGGAAGAGGTGGGAAGGCATAAACTGTCATTGATGTCCAACTGAAAGAGAGAGAGCGTCCACTCTCCAGGCCTTTGGATGGAAGATCCTTGTGCAGAATTTTGTCAATTGATTTTTGTGGGAGGCAAAGAGATCCATGTCTGGCCTTCTCCATTCTTGGATTATTTCTGTAAAAACGTTTGGATACAACTTCCATTCGTGTAGATCTGTCATATTCCTGCTTAGGTTGCCTGCCAGCGTGTTTTCCTTGCCTGGCAAGTACTGTGCTTGTAGTTCCATTTGTAAGTCCATGGCCATGTTCCAAAGTGACATGGCCAGTCTGCATAGGTGATAAGAATGTGTTCCTCCCTGCTTGTTTATGTACCACATAACTGTGGTGTTGTCTGTTTCTTATCAATAGCTGACCTGGTTGTAGAAGGTCCTTGAAGGCTGTAATAGCATTTATCACTGCTAGCATTTCTTTTTGATTGATGTGAAGGTGCTTTTCTTTTTGGGTCCATTTGCCCTGAATGCACCGGTCTGTCATGTGCGCCCCGCAGGCGTAGTCCGAGGCGTCTGTTGTGATGACTTGATTTGCTTGAGGCTTGCTGAATGGAAGACCTGTGTTTGTTTGGCATGCTTGAGCCCACCACAGAAATTCCTTTTGCAGACATGGAATTCGTGGTATTATTGTTTCCAAACTGTGGCTGTGTTGAGACCATATGTTTTTTAGGTACCATTGTAGTTCTCATATGCAGCTTTGCACATGGGATTAGTAAGATGCAAGATGCCATGAATCCCAGAGCCTGCAGGATTTTCCTTGCAGTCAGCCTGGTGCAATTTGCCAGTGTTCTGAAATATTGAATTAGTTGCCCCTGCTTCTCTGGCATGAGGTAAGCCATCTGGGTGTTTGTGTCCAAATTGGCACCCAGGAAAATTATCTTCCGAGAGAGTATTAGTCTTGATTTCTCTTTGTTGACTGTGTATCCTAGAGAGTTTAATAACATTATTACATAAGCCAGATGTTTCAGAAGAATGTGCTTGCTGTCCGCTTGGATCAGGCAGTCGTCCAAATAAGGGTATATTTGTATCCCTTGAAGTCTGCAGAAAGCAATTACTGATGCCAGGCATTTCGTGAATACTCTGGGCGCAGTAGATAAACCAAAGGGCAATGCAGAGAATTGATAATGTATTGAACCTGCAAGAAATCGGAGGTATCTTCTGCAATTTTGTCTGATTGGGACATGCAGGTATGCCTCCTTGAGGTCCAATGTTACCAGCCAAGACTCCTTGCCCAGCATGGGAAGAAGTTGCTGTAGAGTGAGCATCTTGAATTTTAGTACGAGTAAGAATGTGTTTAGGATGGAGAGATCCAAAATAGGTCTCCAATCTTTGCCCTTCCTTGGCAAAAGAAATGGCCTGGAATAAAAACCTTGACCTTGTTCGTGTGTAGGTACCTCTTGGATAGCTTTCATGTTTATAAGATCTGAAATTTGCTTTTGTGCCTCTGCCCTTTGATTGTGTGGCAGTTTGGCATGCCTTTCATTTTTGGAAGGGTATGAAAATGGAATTTGTAGCCTCTGTTTATAATGTTCAGGATCCATTTGTCCTTTGTGATAATATGCCAATTTTTTTGAGAAGTGCCAGCTTTCCTCCTAAGGGTGCTGCCATTTGAGACCTGGTTGGCATGCAAAGGGGAATGTCATTGGTTTTGCTTTCTGAAAGATTGCGAGTTGTCCTCACCACCTCTGTGTAGGAGCTTGCCATTGTCTGCCTCCAAGATCCTTGTGTTTGTCCTCTGCCCCTCGGGCGCCTGTATCTGCCTCTTTGGGGTCGGTCTGTGGCAGGAAAGGACCAGTTTTTGGAAGGCCAATTTATACTAAAACGTGGGGGTTGAACCTGTAGAAATTCTTTCACAGTTTGCATTGATTTAGCCTTGTCCTCCATCTTCCGCAATACTTCCTCAGCATTTGCCCCAAACAGTACATCCTTTTGAAGAGGGGCGCCTAGTAATTTAGCTTTGACATGATCAGGCAAGGCTTGTTCCTTGAGCCAGGCATGCCTACGTATGACTGAGCCTGTAACAGCAACTCTACACGAGGCCTCTAGAGCATCAAAACCACATTGTAAGGTATGTTTACCCACTTGTTCTGCACTATGCATCAAATCCTGCAACTCCTTCATGTCTGGTTGTTCAGGTTGTGACATTTTACTTTTCAATTGAGATAACAGAAACTGTTGGTATTTTAGCATATGAAACTGACAGTTTAAGGCCCTCGTGGATAAGGTAGCAGAGGTATATACCTTTTTCCCCCACCTTTCTAAGGATCTGGAATCTCTCTCTGAAGGCAATGGGTTTTTGGCAATGGAGGCCTTAACTCCCTTGGGCCCCTGTGAGATGGTTTCTAGGTCAGCAGCATGGCTTTTGTATAGAAATTGGTGTGAGTCAGGAACCCTGTAGTACCAGTCAGGCTTAACTGGAGCTGGAGGGAGAGAGTCCGGGTTAAGGCAGGCCTCCGAGTAATCATCATCTAGGATGTCCAGGACAGGAGGTATAGCCAGAGGCCTGTGCTGGGGTAACAAAAGAAATTCCCTGAGCCTTTTCTTGGAATCTGAATAATCCTGGCCTTCCCAGTGGAAGTGTTCCCTTAAGGTATGCAGAGTTTCACCAAAAAAGAGTAATCTTCAGGGGGGGATACAGAAGGAATGGATTCCTCTGCATCAGAGTCTTCAAAAGGGGAGTACGACTGTTCCTGATAATCAGAGTGCTCTGAAATAATAGAGCCCTGATCAGAGGAGGGGGAAATCTTCCTCCACTCTGGGTCTTTTGTCCGGAGGTGGCCGAGAACCTCTGATTAGAGTAATTAAATCCTCAGGCATTTTAAGCATCTGTTTCTTAGGCATGGGGCCTGGAGATGGGCCCTGTGTAGCTGGTCTCTTAGGGTGCATGGTAGCTTTAGACTTGGTGAAAGCCTTGATGGAGAAAAAAGAGGAAGGTCTGAAGACACCTTGAGTGGAGGTGGACCTGTCCACATTCTGTTTCAATGCCAAGCGTGACTTCGGTATCTGTAGTCAGGGTGTGGGCCGAGGAGCCTGCGACCTCTGGTACAGGAGAGACTGCCAAAGATCTGTAGTCGGTAATCAGGGGCTGCATAGGCACCTCGCTGAGAACCGGACCACGTGTAGTCGGCTTTGGCGTGGTGTCGGTAGAGGCCACAGACCTAGAGTGTCGGTCCTTGTCTTTGCGTTTTTTTAGACAAAACCGGAGTCGGAGTATCCGACGACATAGTATAGTTAAATGCTTTCCCAAAATAATGCTGGGTGAACTCCACCCGACGCTTAATAGTGCGTTTGTTGAATGTAGCACAAAAGCAACAGACCGAGACGTCGTGGTCTGGGCCTAAACAAGGTATACAGAGGGAATGGAAATCCTTATGCGGTATTTGCTTCCCACAAGAAATACAATTATTAACTGTCTGACATCGGTCTGAGGCAAGAAAAAGTTTCCCCAACGGGGTACTTAGCTTTTAAGAAGACTTCGGTTCCAAATTTTTTGTAATCTCAGGAGCTGGCCGACCAGCACTTGAACTGCTTCTGGCACCGCGCGGCAAAAAAGACTGAAGAAAATGGCGTCGGCTGGTTCTTTTATACCCCTGTCGCACTGACGTCAGGGAAGAAGCGACGACAACCGACGCCGGACCTAGACACTGGAATTCAGCCGACCGAGGATCCGCCTGACGGCAGGAGAACCCATCTGTTATGACTGCAGCTGTATGCACGATGAACATCTAGATATATACACACGTGTGTATATGCATAGATATAATATATATCTATACACACTCGCATACATGTATGTATACATATATTGTGTACACAAAATATAAAGCAACATTAAGAATATATATGGGGCTAGTCTCATATTCCTGTTTCTTTACACTTTCACCCCAAGTTTATCACATTTACTATTCAGCTAAACAAGTCCTGCCTGAAGAACTTTAACCCCATCACTCATCTAGGGTTCTTTGCTCTCTTCCTTCACTATGTAACCAAAGTTTTTTTTTTTTTGGGGGGGGGGGGGGATTAGTGCCCCTTAGCTGGCCTCTGAGCTTCCGTGGCTGCCCAAACCCTTGGCTTGAGAGACGGTTCTACTTAATTGGTTTTCAGCTCAACATTAAACACACTTGCTTCAGACGCATGCGGTTCCTCCATGTCTTACTGTATATCTTAGAGCGCTACATACACAACTTTCCTTAAATTTTGTATTTACATCTACATCATTAATGTAAGAAGGCAAAAACATCACTTGAAGTTAGTCATTCACCACACTTTCTTCACACTACAAAGTGTTCCCTCATCAAACTGATTCACCTAATATTACCCCCCCCCCCCCAATTGATCCAAGTGACCTGCATCTCCTATGCTTTTGCTACTCTTGCTGCCGATTTTCTAGTTTCACAGTTTGTGGCTTTTCTGCCAAGGTATCACTTCACATTTTGGATTCCTGTTCTTCCCATACTTGTATATACAAACATCTTTACTTCACTTCATTTTCCAATATTATTTTCCCCACTTGAAATAACTTTGGTACAACAAAAACTTGCTTTTCTTAATTTCTGAGACAACTTTTTGAAATGCAACACTCCCTATTTAACAAAATTTGTCAGATTACTAAATACATTTACATTTGAAAGTAAACCATATATATTTACTACATGGCTGTACCAAGTTTATCCTGGACACTACCTATATACCTGTTTATTTTCTTACTATCGCACATTTTTTCCCCCACTAGAATTGTGCGGCCTTAGTGCTCAGAGTTTCCACCACGAGTCTTCAGTGCAAAGCAGCAGTGAACCATTAAAGCTTCTCTATCAACAGTGTGCAGTAGTGGAAGTGTCAGACTACTGATTTGCTCTAACTATTTCTTGCTGGGAGGAGGAAAACCCTATATTGACTAAACTAATGCTAGGTTTCTGGGCAGACCGCAACCCACAAGTGTAGCAATCTGCTTTGACAAACCTGCATTTTAGCCAGTGCTAATATTCAGGCACTTTACTTGCAGCACTCCCTTCAAAAAGGGCTGCAGAGCTTAACTCGCTGCTTCCTACAAGAGTGCACTTGCCAGGAAAGCAGACTTTCTGCGCATCCTGTAAGAGTGCACTCATCTTTACAGGAGACTTCCCTGTACTCCGAAAACAGGGAGTATACTCATTTTAGAAGTCTCAATTTCTGAAGTTCTGGTAAAGGCAGCAAGGTGACATTTACAAGCGGACATGATTTGCTAAGCATGACAGTGAAATACTCAGCATGGGATAGGCAGAACTGGAGTTAAGGAGGCCTTACAAACAGGACATTTCCAGGTTTACATTAATAATGCAAAAATAATGTGAGATACCCATGTTGGGGTGCTGTATTCAAGAAATGGATTTTAGTCCACAATGACATTAAAACGTGGGTAACGTGAAGTTCTTCTGGGATATAAATGCTCTTTTAGTAAATCAATTATGACTTGCCTATATTTTAATAACTGCATTTCATAAAAGCTGTGTGACCTACAGGTGAGCAAATGGTGCCTGCCATCTTATACAAAAAATAAGGCAGCACACAACGTTGCCACAGACATGTCTGCTCAGCTATCGAAAACAAACCCACGAACAGCTAAATATAAGGAAAAAAATTAGATTAGCAAACATGAGTAACTGCGAAAAACTCATTGAATGGCTATAGTTGGCCACCAAGCAGGAACTATACACATTAGTGAAGGGAACCTTTTAAATTTGCCTTATTCTCCACTGTACTGCGATTTCAGAGTTAGCATATATAGTTATGGGGGGCAAAACCCCCCCACCTTGGCTAGTTGTATTTGTGAAGTTGGCCAACTATGGCCATTCAATTAATTTTTTTCCACAGTTACTCATGTTCATTATTGTTCTGTAATGATATTTTCTATACAATATTTAGCTGTTTGAGGGTGTGCTTTATAGCCAAACACAGGCCCGCCACAGAACTTGTTAATCTACATTTTATATATAATTTTGAAATGCTGTGAAATTACATGTGCAGTTTGCATACATTTTGCAATATCACATAATAGAATTGCCATTCCCTCTTGTCATACACTGGAAAGCTCTTGAACCGAACAATTCCCTCACCGATATCTGTAAGCATGCCAGATAGCTCCAATATAACATTTTGTTTGACCACAAGACCAGTACATTTTGGCAAACAAAACACTTTCATAAATCTGCAATATAAAAACATCTACAGACAGCCTGTTGTCTACCAAATATCAGTTTGTATTCTTGTAACTCTCAATTTATAACATATTATAAATCTAATGAAGTATGTTCTCAGTAGAGGATTAGAGAAAATCTCTCAGGAAGCAAGTGGCTTCCTGGGCTGATCATCCCAGAAGATTATGCATTGATTAGCTTCCTGCTGTTCACCATTAAATTAGTAAACAGTGGAGGGAAAATGGCTTCCCACACAGACAGCAGAGGCATAATTTCACTGGGGGGGAACATGCTTGTCTTGCTGTAATACAAGACTGCCAGTTCTACACAACCTCACAGCTGAAACAGACTTCATCAGGATGTAGCTCACTGTTGAAGCAATCGCCCCAACAGAAGAGGGATACAGACAAGATCACTACTGCAGTCCATAATTCATAATGGGTAGAATTAGTGGCCAGCAGTGACTTTCCCATATGTAAGGGGTTCTGGCACCCCAAGGTAGGGATGGTCTCCCTATGGGAGTCAACAAGATAGTGGACAGAAAACAGCATACCACATCAACGTTAGTTCCATCTTGTGTGAACAAATAGTAGCTAACAAATGGGCCTGTTAGTCTGGATCAATAGGATAGCCCAACAGAGTTTAGCAAGGATTCCCCACCCAAAATGAACTGAGGAGGAGGAAGAGGCAAAGCAAGACAGCACTGATATCTAGTAGTGGGTTGGTGGGACTCTGTACGAAGTGATCCTTGCATGTGCACATATAGTTAGCCTGGTCATACAACTATAGTATCCATCACAGACTGTACAAGGAATAAATAACAATAGTTGGTAGAGTATGGCCACCACTGTAGTAACCATAGATTGTTATGGCAGCATCAATGTTGAAGTAGCCATAACCAGTGGAACTTCTGCCACAGAAGGCCAAATACCAAGTCAGGGCTTCCAAGAGCTTTGCACCCCTTAGTCCTTCTGGTCATGTAGAAATTCATGCCCCCAGGATGTCAAATTCCCACGGTAAAGATGATACCTGGCTTCACCACCTCAAGTTCCAGCAGAGGGCAGGATCTCCCAGTCTGACTCTACAATAACTCCCCACCTGCGATTGCATCTCGGAATGAGAAAAGCTCTGCAAATCTTGGCCAAAGAAAACAATTCTCTATAACCAAGAAGACATGGAAGTCTTGGGGGAGAGGACTTGGTAACAACTTCAGTCTACATATGCAAAAACAAGAAAGTGAGGGAAGGTGGGTGAGAGAACTACAGCAGTGATCCTAGTCAAACAGCAACTAATATGCTAATTTGGATACAAAGTCAAATTCCCAGAACTATTGTCTGTAGGGTGGAAATTAGTTTACAGTTCTATGCTTAAGGATGTCCTGCAGAAAGTCAGTGGCAAATCCTGTTCTGCTTTAGAGGGATATCTAATCTGCAGACTTTAGAAAACTGAGGATCAGCCAGCTGCCTCCACAAGGGCCTAGGTAGTCCACCCCCCCCCCCAACCTTGAGAGTTTTGCCACTAAAACGTCAGGAGGGATTACTCCCATCAGCTCCTGTTGCGGAGATTTTTTTCCAGGTGATGGAATCACTAGTTAAGGGGTGTGTGTGTGTGTGTGGGGGGGGGGTGGAGACTTCCAAGTAAGGAACTTGGAAGAATAGTAGCAGCTGGTTCAAAGAAAGTGCTCAGCTTTTCAAAAATAAATACGAAAATAAGTTAAGTTTGATGACATGATGAGAGCTGCATTTAATCCTATCATCAGTGCAGATGTTAAACAGTATTCACTGCTACAGTCTCAGGATCTCAAACAGGCAGAATCCAAAAGTCTGGCTAGAGCACATCCCACTCCCTCTCTGTCCATATGCCCCCCCTTAAGAGGAATCTTCACATCCTAGCATAAAGGCAGACATACAGTTGGACATTTTCTATTTTCTTAGGCCACCCCTCCTTGACAACATACTATGAGCTAGAACTTCTCTTTTGCACAAAGCATGAAATACTAAGAAGTGTCCTATACCTTCTGGCCAAAGGGAAATGCAAGAAGCAAGCAGCCCCCCCCCCCACAATACAAAAAGCAAAGGTTATAAGGAGGCAATACTAAGGGGAAACACTGCAGTAGTGAATTGCAACTGAACCAAAACCTTTGCAGTATTCGCTGTAGAAGTCGCCACTACAGTCAGGCAAAACAGAGTACCAAACCTTACAGCGCTTGAACCTAGGCTGGTTGATACACCTGTGGATGAGGGAGGCAAAACATCTTCCTGAACTGCTGAAGCCGACCCTGTCCTAGCCATTGGTATGACATTCAGATTACATTACCCAGAAAAGGCAAGGTCAGAGAATCATGTAGCAAGCTTCTAGGCTCTCTGAGTGACTTTCCATTCATGAAAGCTACATTAGTGTCAGACTCTGATGGAGGGGAGAAATCATCCTCTGCTGCCTACCCCCACTACTTGTGACAGAAAATGATAGAAAGTGAAATCTATTTGGAAAGGAGCAGTTTGAAACGAGAATTCCTTTGCTTTCTCCAAAAGCTGTGAAGTTAGTCTGCCCCTCCTGTATGCCTTTGCTCTGTTCAAGTAGTAACTTACCTGTTTATGGACATCTAATGAGTACAGGATTATTTCATCCTTATTTTGCATGTTAGAAAAAGACTGGACCACTTCCGTCAAAATCTTGGGTTATAAGGAGATGTTAATGTTCAAAGTGACTAAGAAAAAAAAAAAAAGCTCCTAGTGGGTAGTATGGCTCATCTTCCAGTAGCAAAGAGGGTAGAGTAATGGTATTCTAATCAGTTTAAACCAGAGTTAACAATTCTACGCAAGACAAGTGGCTTTTAACCAGTCGGCTTAAGATTGGAGGGCCATGTCATCCATGCCAGTAAAACAAAGGTCATTCCTAGTTTCTCTTTTATTTTTTGGATCACCCTTTGGATTAGGGGAAGGGGTGAACATGTAAAGGAATTTACCCTTTCAGAGGAAGGAAGGCATCCATTGCCCAAGCCTTTTGATAAGGGTTCCATGAACAGAACTTTGCAATGACTGCCCTGGGGAATGCAGAGAGGTCACAATCGAACCACCACTTCCTCAAAGAAAAACTCTAGGAAGAGTCCTGTCAGAGTTGAGGTGGCCCTGCTGAGCTGGTCTGCTTCCAAGTTATCTTTTGACAGAAGTAGGTAGTCACTACAATCACGTCTAGGATTTTACTGCCATTTCTAGGCTTTCAGTGCCATCCTGAACTGTAGCTCCCCCTTCTTGATGCATCACATAGCCATGTTATGCACTTCAGGGTACCTGGGTCCTATAAGGACTTTTGGGTTTGGTTGATGCATTTACTACCAAACACTTCCTTTAAGTTTATGTGCAACTTGCCTTTTCTAGTGGCCCATGTGCCATGCACTTTAACATAATCTGCTTACCCATGCCAGATTGACAAGTTAAGGGCTGGGCAGAGTGCACCAGAGAGGCAGTGCTGGTCTCAAAGGTTCTCAAAACAACACTGGAGTCTTCTCACATCTCTGCCAGGGGTACTTTGAAAATACTTG
Source organism: Protopterus annectens (assembly GCF_019279795.1). NCBI lineage: Eukaryota > Metazoa > Chordata > Ceratodontiformes > Protopteridae > Protopterus > Protopterus annectens. The sequence goes on along the minus strand of NC_056746.1, from coordinate 191,766,885 downwards.
TAGCCATGTGCCGTTATATAGTGAGGACTTGCCTAGATCTCCAGCGATTCTTTGATGCCATTTGTTAATGGCAGTGGTGAGGGAGAAACTCAGAAAAAACGGGCACCAATTCATGCAAAGAGAAGACTACTCTGACTGGGGAACAGAATGAATGTTTTGCAAGTTCAATGTGAAGCCATGCTTCTGTAGACAATCCTACACTAAGTCTCTTCCTGGGGCTTGTTTCTAAAACAGTTGTCCAGGTATGGGTAAATGTGCATCCCCCCTCCCAGTTCTGCTATGGTGGATTACTAGAGCCAGACCTTGGTGAAAATCCTTGGAGTAGTACCTACAAAGGACAAGGTGAACCAGAAGTGGCCACCTTTGATGGGCGCCATCTGTGCACTTTGTCAAAATGGATGGTCAAGTAGATATTTTAAATCTACAGTAAACACGGGACTTCAAGATGCTAACCCTGTAGACTTTTTCCTTTGTGAACTGGGTAATGTACAGAAATTTGTTCACTATGCACAGATCCAGAATGGGCTATAATGAAGGACTTCTTTGGAGCCAGCAACAGTCTTCAATACAAGCCTTTGCCTTCCTAGTCTCAGGGAACTTACTCTTATGACCTGCTGTTGTAGCATTAGTTGTAGAATGGGCACCATAAGATGGCTCTTGGGACTCTTGTGTTTCCTCCGCCTAGACATTTGAACTTGAAATCCAGGTGCTACCCCTTTGCAATGATACCAGATACCCATGTGCCTGAAGGGATTCTAATCCACTTCTAATGAGTTAGCTAGTCTTCCTCCTAAGTGGGGGTTACTGGGCTAAACAAGGTTAGGAAGGAGGTCTGAAGTAATCAGTTGGTCTTTGGTGTGGAGAAAGCTTAGTCAGCTTCCTTGCCTCCTGGTCTTCCTGCCATATTCTTTTTTGAAAGAGTATAACCTCTAGGTTACTTACTTTTCCCTTGTTTCCTATAAAAGGGCCCTTATCTGTTAAGGAAATGTGTACTGTATTTAGGGAAGTGAGGGTGGAATGCACTTCTGTCCACCACTTTCATCTTTTCTTGTACTTTTTTTTTTTTAATACATAGCCTGTGGGCTAGAGAGGCTTCTAATGGTGCATTTAATATAGTTTTTCTTTTATATCCTCTACAAAGGCTTGCGAACAGTCTTGTGAGCACAGTCCTAGTGATGACTGCTCTGGACACTGCACCAGTAGCACATAAATGCCATGCTTAGCCACATAAATAATTTGGATCTGCTGAAGGGCCTCCTCTACCCTTCCCTTTCTGCCAGCATTGTCCAGGATTGACTTTAAAGATAAACATGCTGTAACTTCAGTAAGTCAACCTGGCTATTCAGAGCTCTAAAAAGTGGTGTAGAAGAGGTAAATACTTTACAGTATCTGCTCAAGCAGCCTACTTTGTCACTGGGGAAAGGCAAGTGGCCCTGTGACCCTCAAATCTAGTTGGTATGCTAGGAGCTGGTGGCTGGTAATCAGGATCTTGGAAACCCAACAAATTTAAGCAAGTCTTTTTGCACTGGTAACACTGGATTGTAGCTGAAAAATATCCCAAATCCTCTTCTATGCCAGTTGCTTCACAGGCTTGCCATTTCAAATGGTTCCTCATCAGAACTAAGGTGGCAAAATTGAGGCCCTTTGGTGAGGAGTCTGGGACTGAAGTCTACCTACAATAAGTATGGAGGCACAGGGATGAAGACATCAGAGACCCCAAGTCCACATCTTCATCCACAGTCTGAATCTGGTCACACACTTACCATTATGGGAGGGGAGTCCCCACTGCTGTTATGGGATGTTACCTGAAATACAGCGTGTGCCGTGCTCAATTCTGCCATTGTTTGAGGAAAAAAAAAACCCTGGACCAATGCTAAACAGTTCTCCGCCATTGTTTTTTTTTTTTTTTTTTTTTTTTAATGTTTGCTTACCAGCAGCTTACTGGATCTGTATTTGGATTTTTAAAGAAGGTTGTAGGAGCAATGAATCCCTTAGCAAACTTGGAGGGTGGCTTATAAATCTTGAGTCGCCCTTGAATCAGCTTTCCTGTCTCAATTGTAATGATCTTTGCAGCAGAATGGCCAAAGACTAGGTCAATACCCAAGGGAGAATGAATTTTTGACATCCCTGGGAGGTTTCGAGAACACAGCCAGACAAACCTCTAACAGCTTCTGTGGCAGCAACCATGAGAATCATATACACATTTCAAACAGTGGGTAGTCACTTAAGACACAGAAGTAACCAAATTAAACAAAGCAGATCACTCCTCAGAACAGCAAAAATATACTAATGTGAGCCCGACAGCTGAGAATCCTAAAAAAAAAGGTGTTGTAGAAGAATACACCCCCCCCCATCTAATAAAAAGTTGTTCTATCCTTGTCAAATGTTTATCAGTTACTGGATTCACTAAAGTAACAGATGCTGGTTCTGATCTAGGGCGAGTTTATAAAAATGCAAAATGACTGAGGAACTTGCTTTCTTGGAGGAAAGAGGCTGGCTGTCAGGTAAGTTTGCAGGCAGTGACAGAAACATCCTCCATGGCAGAAACTGAAAATTCAAGTTGTAACAAATCATACCGCCTACTTTGCGAGTGAGAAACTTTTCCCCAGTGGGAAAGACCCTGCCTGAGATTCAAACTGTTGAATCTCTTCAGAAAATGAATAATCCCTTTTTCTTTCACTAGAAATATACAAGAAAGGTCAAAAGCCTGAACCAAGCCCAATTAACAGAGACAGGTGTAAGCATATGTCTAAGTGTTTTATTGGTAGGAACATCTGAGCAGACCCAATTCTGCTAGGACACCCCCCCCCCCCCCGGATCAGCACAGCTTTGTCTAGACAGACTGGCATTTTCTACCCACTCTTCCATGACTGATGTATAGCTCTCCCTTGGCAACCAGCTGGCTTCAAGAACCACAGAGGATGTTGTGTCCAGCCCCCATTCCATGGAGGCTGTAGGTGCTATACCAGCAGCAACCAGGGGAAAAACAGGAGTGGTTCAAGGAACCAGCTTTTGCTGCACCAGAGTTTTCCATCTGTGGATGAAGCATTTTAGCAGCTGTGGAGGCTAAGGCCATTAAGTAAATTTTCAGCTTCTTATGGCCAGAAAAACAATAGGTTGTTCCAGGGTTAAGCAAAAAATAATGCCAGATTCTCAGGGAAGACCAGCAGCAGTAATCAGTTAAACAGCTTAGTAGTAAAAAAAGTTACCTCACCCTTTAAAGCACACAGTAAAAAGCACCAGCACCTACCAGGTCTCAAAAGGAAATTAAGCTTTCACCCGAGTAAATCTAATTGAACTTACCACCACAGAAAGCGGCCCCATTTAAAAAGGTAATTTAGTCACATGACAAATTTTCCCAGCTTTAAAATTTTACAGAAAAGTCATAAAAAGTGGACCCCCTCCCCACGAAAGGGACTTCTGTCCAGCAATGAAACAGTGTTAGCCATTAATCAACCCTCTAAGCTTGCAGAGGAGCAGTCTTCAACAGCTGAAAAGCACCAAAGGGCTTGGCCCCAACACTCGCTTTTTTAGTTTGTTTGGGTACATATATGGTACCCCAAAAACTATAGAATCTGGACACCTGTTGTATTCCTTATCAGGCTACAATATAGTTTATATGAATCAATGCTACAGTAGCCTACAAAACAAACGACTGCCTACTCACTGAGTTTAAGGCTGCACTCCCATTCTCTCCACTTTGTACTAATCCACCTTTTTTTTTTTTTTAAATCACAATTGCTTTGCTGAAAGATTTACCATTTGGAAGGAATCCTAAAATCCAATCATCCTGGAAGCAGACGATAAAAGCATACAAGTGCCTCTAAATACCGCTCTTGGGGTCCACGTACCTTAGGTACACTATATTCATTCTTCTTGATTCTCATGTAGGTCTCCTTGAGGCAAGATGTTTCAAAGGGAGGTTTCCCCACCAGCAGTGTGTACCTACAAATAAAGTAAACAAAGCACATCATTAGCACTGACGGGACAGGGATACTTCTGATGCAACCTTTGAGAAATTCCAGATGAACTAGTCGTTACATGACTAGTAAGCTCAGTTGTAACTAGCTAGAAGGGACCAAATCCATTGCTTACACAAGATGTGCAGCTATGAGTCAGCTACCCATCACCCCTTCAATCTCAGTTTTCCAAGTTTCAATACAATTTAAAAGCTACAAGGCTTAGTTTCTTTTACCAATACTTGCCCACCACCTTTCCTTATAAATGCGTACCTATCCAAACTAAAATCGGGACATTCCTGTACAGATCATGCCCACTCTTTCATGCTCTATCCCTAGGGATGTGCACCCCCCCCCCATGTATTCCTCTGTGACTTGTATTCAGATATAAAAGCCTCCTCCCTCGAGATGGCAATTTGAGCTTTCCTAGCTGCTCATACTTGAGCAACTCTTTCACCATCCTAGACGCACTCAATTTTGCCCACACTGACGTCACCTTTCTTGAGTCTACAGAAAAGGGCAAAGTACTCCAAGTAGTGGCCACCTTACTATCCATGAATTTTCTTGGACATGTGGTATACACACTTTTAAAACATTAATGAACTAACTGCAGTGATCAAGCTGATCTGATGCAAACTGAATTCTCTGGAATGTCTGTGTAATACAGACCTCAAAATGATAACACCATGTGTTAAAGTGTTCTGACACGACATTTTTACCAATGACACCATATCTGCTACTGCTCAAGACAGACTGAATACAATTTGTTTTGAGAATTTTATTTGGAACTGCAGAAGAATTCAGTGTGAATACAGCACAATTACAGCCACTTGTTTTACTATGAAAGGGTTTTGTAAGACAATTAGATCCAGAAATCTGAATTATTCTTCACTGAAAGCAAGCTGCAAAGTCTAAAGAGTCCGTGTTTATATTCCTGTACGCATACTGGAAAGAAAGCCATAAAGATACTTTGTTTGATGAAAGACAAACTAGGAGTACTTAAGGGAAATTTACGAGTTCTTAGTCTAGAAAGTTTGCAATTTAAAAGACATGTTCTGTACAAAAGCACGAGGCTCTAAGGACTATACCTTTACAAGCTGTCAAAGTTAATACAGCCAAGTCTTAATCGGGGAAATTAAGATTTTGTAACAAACCATATTTATTGTATAAAATGAGAAAAATATGGGCCCACTAAGACAAGCTGCTCTATCAAAATAAGTGGATTTGGCAGAGAAGTAGAAGTAAAGTAAATCTACAAAGTTAGTGCTTTACTTGTTTTCCGCACATTTAACAGTAATGCAAAAATGCCAAGTAATGGCAGCATTTGCCTTAAATGTAAGGTAAAGCAAACAAAGCCACAATGTGAAGTATTGCAATCAAAAAGAAATGGAAGATGGGCATTCACATACACAAATTTAACAGTAATCGTGGGAATTCACATACACAAGTTTAACAGTAATCGTGGCCACAAGCCTGTCAGGAAATGTGCACAACTCAAACTCTGCAGAAACAGTTCTAAAAAAAAAAAAAACATTTTAGCAAAGTGAAAAGCAAAACAAAGCATTTTCAAAAATAAATTCTGTGGATACTGCAAGTGAAAATGCCCAAGACTGACACATACATAAAAAGTACAGTTGTGTACACTTAACCATAAATGTAAATGTTAGAGTGTATTCACTGTTGCAGTCATTACATTTGGGTGTATCCACTGTCGCAGTCATTACATTTGGGTTATCTGCCTGCAGGTAGCTCTCAGCTGGCTTGAATATCAGTCTTGGATTCCTGTGTCGGATGCTGTCTCTTCTTCCATGACGTCATGTCATCAGCGGTATAAAACATGCAGCAGATGCCATTGCATCAGTTTTTCTTGCCCCAGATGTCAGGTGCCCCCATAATGGGAAGCAATTATATGTTAGGTCACACCTCCAACAAAAAGCAAATACACCAGAAAGCTTAAATACACCAAACAAGAAGGAAAGGTAGAGCCAAGAGAAGTCAGGGGGCTGGAGGGAGGGTAACCAGGACTGCAACAGTGAATACACTCAAAAATCTACATTTATGGTAAGTGTACACAACTGTACTATGTTCTTAGTGTTTCACTGTTGCAGTCATTACATTTGGGTTGATTCCCAAAGCTAAGGAATGGAGAAGGAAGTGAGAGAGCATTAGGACCAGCTAATAAGCCCTGCAAGACTGCAGTGACAAAACTATGTCTGGATTTAGAAAAAATAGGCATGTGGTAATGCTTGAAGGTATGTACAGAGCTCCAGGTAGCAGCTTCTAGGATGTCCCTGGTAGGAAGCCTGTAGAGGTAAATGCAGCCCTGGTGGAATGTGATCTAATCCCCTGTGAGGTTTTCCATGGTGCTTATAGCAGAAATGAATGCAATGGGCTATCCATTTAGAAATGGTTTGCTTTGAAATGGCCATCCCCTCTGCCCCTGCAGCAAAGCCAACTAGCAGCTGATCAGATTTTGAGAGGCTTAGTCCTGTCCAAATAAAATCTAAGTTGTCTGTGCACGTCCAAAGAGTGCAGTATTCATTCTCCTTTGTTTTGGGGATTAGGGGAAAAAGTAGGCAAATGGACTGATTTAGGGCCACACTAGACACCACCTTGGGCATAAAGGAAGGATTGGTCCCGAGGGAAACCCTGTCTGCATGGAAGATAATGAAGGGTTCCACTGCCATAAGGGCCTGTAATTCAGGCACTGTTCTTGCTGAAGTGATGGCTAGAAGGAAGGCTGTTTTCCAAGAAAGGAATTTCAACTCTGCAGTTGCAGCTGGTTCAAATGGAGGGACATTGAGCTTTTCCAGTACAAAACTTGGGTCCCAGGATGGAGCAGGGGCTCGCCTGAGGGGGTCTTAAATTTCTGGCCCCTCTGAGGAACTGCTTTAACAGGGGGTGAGAGAAGAGGGGTGGTTCAGTATTATGTGATGAAATGGCAGAGGCATGAATTTTAATTGACGAGAAGGATAGGCCCTTGTGGAGCATTTCTGCTAAGTACTGAAGAATACGAGGTAAGCCAGGCACTGTTGTGCCCTTCCCCAGAGTCTGGCTCCAGGAACAGTATATTTTCCACTTTTCAGCATAAAATTTTCTAGTACTAGGCCTCCTTGCTTCCAGAATGACATCTAGCACCTGCTTACTGAGGGATGCTATTGGAGAGCTCAAGGAATTAGCCAGGCTGCAAGGTTCAGGGTTTGAAGCTGAGGGTGCAAAATCTGGCCCGCCTGCTGGGACATCAGGGAAGGTGTCTGAGGTAGGTGCCATGGCTCCAGCAGTATCATACTGCGCAAGAGGGGGTACCAATGCTGGCGTGGCCAGTCTGGTACAGTCAGTATTGCCCTTGGCTTGTCCTGTTTGATATTTAGCAGAACCTTCGGGAGGAGAGGCAGCGGGGGAAAGGCACAAAGAGAGGCTTTCCAAGGTAAAGGGCAACAGCATCCACTTTCCAAGCTTGACCGTGGGGAGACCTTGTGCAAAATTTGTCCACTTGGTAGTTCTGAGGGGAGGTAAACAGGTCTATCGCTGGAGTGCCCCATTTGTTAAAGAGGTTGAATATTTTTGGTTCCAGTTTCCATTCATATGGGTCCATGAGATTTCTGCTTAGGTAGTCTGCCAGTGACTTTAGCTTGCCTGGCAGGAATTGAGCTTGTAGGTGCACTTGGTAGCAAAAGGCCATGTTCCACAGAGCCATGGCTAATCTACAGAGAGGGTACAAGTGGGCTCCCCCCTGCTTGTTTATGTACCACATAACTGTGGAGTTTTCTGTCTTTACCAATAATTGTCCTGGAAGGATGTGGTCTTTGAAGGCGGTCAGGGAATTCTGTACAGCTACATTTCTTTTTGGTTGATATGCAGGTGCATTGGACTCTGGGTTCCATTTGCCCTGAATGCACTGCCCCAGGTGAGCCCACCCATGCATAGTCTGATGAGTCTGTTAGGGTTTAGGTGGCAGGGGGTAGAGTGAAAGGGAGCCCCTTATTGTGGTAGCAGGCCTCTACACACCAAAGGAACTGTGTTTATACAAGGAATGATAGGAATCATTGATTCCAGGTCCTGAGAATGTGGACACCTTAGGCTTTTTAGATACCATTGTAGTTTCCTCATATGCAGTCTTGCATATGGAATTAGTAGAATGTAAGAGGCCATGAACCCCAGGGCTTACAGAAATTTCCTTGCAGATAGCTGGGTCTTTGTGGCCAGTAGTTTGAAGTACGTTGTCAAATAAACTTGCTTCACTGGAGTGAGGAAAACCATCTGGAAAGTTGTGTTCAAGCTTGCTCCCAGGAATACAATCTGTTGGCAGTGTACTAGGTGAGGTGAGATTTCTTTTCATTTATGGTGTACCCCAATGAGGATAGAAGCTTCTGTACAAATGCCAGATATTTTAATAGCAAGTCTTGGCTTTCTGCCTGAATCAGACAATCGCCCTAGTATGGGTATATCTGAATATTTGTCTGCAAAATGCAATGGCTGGAGCTAGACACTTTGTGAATACCATGGGCGCAGTAGATAAGCCAAAGGGATGTGCAGAGAATTGATATTGCATGGAGCCCGCCCTGAAGTGTAGGAATTTCCTGCAAGATTCCCTTATTGGAATGTGTAGGTAAGCATCCTTTAAGTCTAAGGTTGCCAACCAGGCATAGGTAGGTACTAGGCTATCTGCCTGAAGGCATTTATAAGCCTAGTCTGAATGTGTTGGCTTTCGCCACCCCCTTAGATTAGTTCCCTGTGCCTCTGTCCAGCAGAGCCATTGAAGCGATCCCTGGGGTAAACTTTGCTTTCCATCCACTCAAGGTTTCTCTTGAAGAGGGTTAGTGAGGATCTCTGCCTAATGTAGATTGAAATCCTGTTCCAGAGGAACTCTCTGGGACAGGAATCTCCCTCCAGCACGTCCTACTTATTGTTGTGGTTAGGTTTAGATCCCTGGAGCATGTGGCTCGAGGGGATATGGTTTTCTTCTAGTGGAGCCTAGCACAGGAAGCAACTGTTGAAGTGCTAGCATTTTGAATTTTGGGATTACAAAAAGGTGTTTAGAATAGAGAAGTCCAAGATAGGACGCCAGGAGCTGTCTTTTCTGGGTACCAGAAAAAGTCTTGAATAAAAACCTTGCCCCCTTTCTTCTGCTGGGACAGGTTGAAAAGCCCTGATACTTGGAAGAGAACTTGCTGTTGAGCCTCTGCCCACTGATTTGGGGGTAAGTGTGGCCAATCGTTTGGGGGTGTGGAAGTGGAATCTGTATCCTTGGGAAACTATATTTAAAACTCATTTGCCCTGGGTAATGAGTTCCCAGTTTTTTTGCATGCGGGGCGAGCTTCCCTCCCAAGGTAAGCAGGCAGTGGAGCAGAGCTTAGAAGGGTTAAGGTTAAGTCACTGTGACATTTTTCCGTAGGAGGGTGTCTTACTACTTCCTGCTTTGGAAGTGGGAGCCCCCCACTGCTTAGGCCTGTACGTAGCCTGAGACTGTAACCTAGGTGGTTTGCTGTTCCTGGGTTTGGACTGACAAGGCCTGGAAGAGACTGGAAAGGACCAATTCTTTGAAGGCCAATGCCTACTAAATCTGGAAGGCTATACTTGCAGGAAATCTTTAACAGATTGCATAGATTTAGCTTTTTCCTCCATCTTATTGAGGACGACTTCTGCTTGGTTTCCAATCAGGTGGTCTTGGTTTAAGGGAGCATCCAGTAATTTAGCTTTAACATGATCTGGCATGTTTTGGTCCTTACACCAATCATGCCTTCTAAGTACAGACCCAGTGACAGCAGCCCTGCCAAGAGGCTTCTAAAGAGTCAAAACCACATTGCAAAGTATGTTTACCAACTTGTTCAGCAGATTGCATTAAATCCTGTAATTCTTTGTGTTCACCACAGTCAGGAATAAAAATAATTTTCCATTTTAGTCCCATAATATGCTGCTGGTACTTCAACATATGAAACTGGCAATTTAAAGCCCTAATGGCCAAAGTAGCAGAAGTGTATACCTACTTACCTCATCTCTCCAAGGCTCTACAATCTCTATCAGAAGGGGTAGGATTTTGGCAGCAGTAGCATTAATGTCCTTTGGGCCTTGGGAAATGGTCTCTGGATCCGCAGTAGGATTCTTGAAAAGGAACTTGAGTCAGGTACTCTAATACCGGTCTCTGGGAGCTGGAGGTAAAGTGTCTGGGGACAGGCTAGATTCCAAGAAAGCATCATCTACAATGTCCAGAAAAGGAGGGACAGCTAAAGACCTGTGTTGAGGAAGGAGCAAGAATTCCTAAGCTCCTTTTTGGAGTCGGAGTAATCCTGGCTTTCCCTGCGGAAATGCTCCCCAAGAGTGTGCAAGGATTCACCAAAAGAAAAATCTTCTGGCGGGGAAGCAGAGGGAATGGAATCCTCTGCATCAGAATCCTCATAGGTAGACAAGGGAAAATCCTGGTAATCAGAAGAAAAGTACAGTTGTGTACACACTTACCATAAATGTAGATGTTAGAGCGTATTCACTGTTGCTGTCATTACACTTGGGTAATCTTCTGGCAGGCTGCCCTCAGTTGGCCTGAATAAAGTCTTGGGTCATGCATTGGTTGCTCTCTTCTTCCACGACGTCTGGTCGTCAGGGGTATAAAACATGCAGCCGACGCCATTTTAAATTAGTTTTTCTTGCCCCAGATGCCAGGTGCCCCCCCAATGGAGAGCAAAAAATATATATATGTATATATGCATTAATTTGGAACACAAAAAATATACCTCCAACAAAAAGCAAATACACCAACAAGGCTTTTGAGCATAGTAAAGGAAAGAAGAGGTATAATCAGAGAGAAATAGGGGGCTGGCGGGTGGGTAACCAGGACTGCAATAGTGAATACACCCAAACATCTACATTTATGGTAAGTGTTCACAACTGTACTATGTTCTTCATGTTTCACTGTTGCAGTCATTACCATTTGGGTAGAATCCCAAAGCTATGGTTGGGAGGATGGAATTATACAGCGTTAGGAGCAGCTACAAGGCCCTGCAGGACAGCAGTGACAAAGCCTGCTCTGGATTAAGAGAAAAAAGGTAAATGGTAATGTTTGGTGAACATATGAACTGAGCTCCAAGTAGCAGCTTCTAGAATGTCTCTGGTAGGAACCCCTCTGAGAAAAGATGCACCATGGTAAACCTGTCCCCAAGGGGATCAGATCCCATTCCACCAGGGCTGCATGTAGCAAAAACGAATACAATGGCTAATCCATTTTGAAATAGTCTGCTTTGAAATAGCCTTTCCCCTCTGCCCCTGCAGCAAATGCCACCAGTAGTTGCTCAGATTTTCTTAGAGATTTTGTCCTGTTTAAATAGAATCTTAGTTGTCTGTGTACATCCAATGAATGCAGAATCCGCTCCCCCTTGTTCTGTGGATTTGGGAAAAAAGTTGGCAGATGAATGGTCTGATTAAGAGCCACACTGGATACCACTTTAGGCATAAAGGATGGATTGGTCCTGAGGGCCACCCTGTCCAGATAAAAGATAATGAAAGGCTCCACTGCCATGAGAGCCTGTAGTTCTGAAACCCTTCTAGCCGAAGTGACTGCTAAAAGAAAAGCTGTCTTCCAAGAGAGAAATTTTATGTCTGCAGTAGCAGCTGGTTCAAAAGGAGGTCGGGTGAGTTTTTCCAGCACAAAATTTGAGGTCCCATGCAGGAGTTGGTGCTCTCCTGGGAGGTTTCAAATTTTTGGCCCCTCTGAGGTACTGCTTTAGCAGGGAATGAGAAAAGAGAGGAGGCTCTATGTTGTAATGAGCCGAAATGGCAGAGGCATGGATTTTTACAGAAGATAAAGATAGGTCCTTGTGAAGCATCTCAGTTAAATATTGCAGAATCTGAGGAATATTGGGCATTGCTATGTTTATTCCTTGTGCTTGGTTCCAGGCACAGAATCTTTTCCATTTATCATCATAAGATTTTCTAGTACTAAGCCTTCTAGTCTCCAAAATTACATCCGTCACTGGCTTACTAAGATGTGACTGGTGAAATTAGTTGATTAGCCATGCTGCAAGATTCAGAGTTTGGAGCAGAGTGTGCAGAATTTGATAGTTCTGCTGAGACAGTAGGCAAGGTGTCTGAGGGCAGGTACCACGGAGGAAGGTGTGACATATTGCGTAGAAGCGGGTACCAGTGTTGAAGCGGCCAGTCTGGAGCAATCAGAATCATTTTTGTTTTTTCCTGACTTTTAGTAAAACCTTGGAGAGCAAAGGCAGAGGGAGAAAGGCATAGACTGATAGTTTTTTCCAGCTGAAGGATAGAGCATCCACTTTCCAAGCTTTTTTTGTAACGAGTTCTTGTGCAGAATTTGTCCAACAGTTTTGGGGAGATGCAAAAAGATCTATGTCTGGGCTCCCCCATCTCCGTGTCAACACGCTGAAGATTTGTGAATCCAGTTTCCATTCCTGTGGGTCTAAGATTTCTGCTTAGTTCGTCTGCCAGAGTATTTTGCTTTCCTGGCAGGAATTGAGCTTGTAGATGCATTTGGTAAGTCAACGCCGAGTTCCACAAAGCCATGGCTAGTCTGCAAAGGGGGTAGGAGTTGGTACCCCCTTGCTTATGTAGGGGTTGGGAGGATGGCCTAATGGTTAAGGTGTTTGCCTTGCAAACACAAAGATACAGGGTTTGAATCTCACAGGGGATAATTGGCTAGGCTTAAAATGGCTCGCAAGGGCAGTTAGCCTAGTACGAACCTATGAACATAACGGTGGTGTTGTCCATCTTTATCAGTAGTTGTCCTGGATGAAGAAAGTTCTTGTAGGCTGTCAGAGCATTCTGTACAGCTAGCATTTCTTTCTGGTTGATATGTAGGTGCATTTGATTTTGGCTACATTCGCCCTGAATTCATCTCCCTGCCAGATGGGCCCCCCCCAAGCATAATCTGAAGTGTCCATAATCAGGGTTTGGGTGGCAGGGGGTGGAATGAATGACAGTTCCTTGTTTTGGTGACAGGCCTCTGCCCATCATAGGAACTCCTGTTGCAGGCAAGGAATCAGTTTCCAGGCTGTGACCATGTTGACTCCATAAACTTTTTAGGTACCACTGAAGTTTCCTCATATGCAGTCTTGCATATGGAATTAGTAGAATGCAAGAAGCCATGAACCCCAAGGCCTGCAGAATTTGTCTTGCAGATAGCTGGGTTTTTGTGGCCACTTAAAGTATGTCAATTGAATCTGTTTGTCTGGCGCGAGGCAAGCCATCTGGGCAGTTGTATTCAAGCTTGCACCCAGGAATGTAATTATTTGAGAGGGTACCAGTTGTGATTTCTTTTCGTTTATGGTGTACCCTAGGCATGTTGGAAGCCTTTTCACAAACACCAGTTGTTGTAGAAGAGTGTGTGTCCTTGTTTCTGCCCGAATTAGACAATCGTCCATATAAGGATAAATTTGAATGCTTGTCTGCAAAATGCAATTACTGGTGCCAGGCACTTTGTGAAGAACCTGGATGCAGTAGATAAGCCAAAGGGCAGTGCAGAGAACTGGTAATGCAAAAAGCCTGCTTTGAAGCAGAGGTATCTTCTGCAAGATTCCCTGATTGGGATATACAGGTAAGCCTATTAAGTCTAGAGTTACCAACCAGGCATCCTTGCCCAGCATAGGCAGTAACTGTTGTAGAGTCAGCATCTTGAATTTTGAAATGCCCAGGAAAGTATTTAGAATGGATAAGTCCAGAATTGGACGCCATGATTTATCTTTTCTGGGTACCAGGAAAAGTCGAATAAAACTTTGTCCTTTTTCCTTTTCGGGTACTGGTTGAATAGCCCCCATATCCATGAGGGACAGAACTTGTTTCTAGGCCTCTGCCCACTGATTTGGAGGCAGATCTGGCCATCCGTTTGGAATTGGCAATGTGTGGAACTGAAACCTGTATCCCTGGGATACTATATTTAAGACCCACTTGTCCTGGGTAATTAGATGCCAATCTTGTGCATGAAGTGCTATTTTTCCCCACAAAGGGGCTGCCAAAAGATAATTGCTTGGAAATGGCCGAGGAAAGTCATTGAGACTGTTTACCGTAGGGGGGGGGGGGGGGGCTTGCTACTTCCAGATTTGGAGGTGGAGGCACCCCATTGTTTTGTTCTGTAAGTTCCTTGTGACAAACTTGGAGCCTTTGGAGTGTCTAGGTTTGACCCGAGCAGCTCTGTTGGGTACTGGAAAGGACCAATTCTTAGTAGGCCAGTGCCTACTGAACCTGGGTGGCTGCACTTGTAAGAAATCTACAGTTTGTATAGATTTAGCTTTGTCTTCCATCTTTTTCAAAACAACTTCTGCCTTATTACCAAATAAACTGCCCTGTTGTAAAGGAGCACCAACAATTTTGCTTTAACATGATCAGTCAGATTTTGCTCCTTGAGCCAAGCGTGCCTTCTCACCACAGATCCAGTTACAGCAGCCCTGCAAGAGGCCTCCAAGGAATCAAAACCACATTGCAAAGTATGCTTTCCAGCTTGTTCAGCTGAATGCAATAAATCCTGTAACTATTTTCCACACAGTCAGAAATCAAACTAATTTTCTGTTTTAGTAAGGCCATGACATGCTGCTGATATTTAAGCATATGAAATTGACAGTTTAAAGCCCTGATAGCCAGGGTTGCAGACGTGTAAAACCTTACCCATCTATCCAGCACCCTGGAGTCTCTAGCAGAAGGGGTAAGATTTTTAGCAGTAGAAGCCTTAACAACCTTGGGACCCTGAGAAATTTTTTCAGGATCAGCAGTAGGGATTTTAAAAAAAACTTGTGGGAGTCCGGAACCCTGTAATACAGGAGTGTCCAACCCGCGGGCCGCATGCGGCCCTCAGAGCTCTTCCATGCGGCCCGCGACCCTTAAATTTAAATTTAAAATTAATTTCACTTTTTTTCCGTGTCCGCGTAGTTTTGCTCTTCTGCACATGCGCCAACTTTCTTTTTTTTACGTTTTTCCCATACCAGCGTCTTTCCGCTGGTATGCACATGCGCGAAAACACCGTTCGGGTGATTTTTGTAAAGAAAAGCTGCAGGAAGGAGTGCGATCGTACCGTAGCGGTAGAGAGAGGATTTAATCAGTTTATTTCGTTGAGTACACTACTACACTACAACAAAGGTAAGTGACCCTTTTGGCCGAGCCATTTATGACCCAATTTATTGAGTTCAACCACAGGTTTCTGAAACCTCAGTCCGAACTCCGAAACATAATCACAATAACAACTTCAGTTAAGGAAAGTGCACATGGCTATTGGTAAGTTGTTCAACAGCTTTGTCCTAATAGCTGTGAAACGAAAAGAACAGAACGCTTAATAAAACTTACCTTGAATGCCCAGGTTTAGTACAAAATACAAGGGTGACCATTGCAACCTGTTGCAAAATTTCTCAGGGTCCCAAGGTTAAGGTGGGGCTGTACTGCACCTGCAAGAAAAGCATTTACCTGTTCTAATACACAGGACTGCTTCATGCTGACCTACGTTTGCTCCTAATGGTTAAAAAGAGGATTCTACAGCCAAAGTCCCTGTTCTGGTCGGGACGTATCTCATGAAACGGTCTCCCCTTCATATGCACACACAACCAGTTCATGCAGAGGTGAATAGTCAGAATAAAGCAAAAGATAATTTCACATTTCTTCTGTCAGGTTGTCAAAGTGAAAAGAAATATTAGAAAAAATGTGTGTTATATGAGCTTTATTAATACTTCGGAGTCAATGCCTAACATGTCCCTTTCTTTCCTGGGTAGCCATAGTGAAACACATTTTCCACTCTAATCTGTTAACTTTTTAAACTACTATCCCGTTACTTTTAAATGCATGTGTAAGGTTGTGTAAGGAGCCGTAATCCTATGCATTTTCACAACCCCAAGGAAACCTAAGATCATCTGGACTAGATTTTTGGCTCCAGCGGTGTAAGGGCATAATGACTGCAATCATAAACAACAAAGTATGCTCCGTTTACTTTGGTGGCCCTTCTCGAAAATCAGGGTAAACTCGCTAATGTTGCCTTTGCCTGTCCTGCAGGGGAAGCGAGACAGAAGCTGAACTCTCCTCCAACGCCACACAAGCCCTTCAGCTAAGTAGTTCAGCTAGCCCGCTCCGCAGCAGTCTGCCTGGCGGCTCACGCCAAGACTCTGCTTTGGTGCAGTCGCCAACCAGCCAGCACACCGCAAGGACCTGACCAGCGCCTCCCTCAGCTACATTGCAGAACTCTACTTCTGGGCTACTGTCGCTGGAAGTGGGATGGTATGTGCTATGCACTGGTCGCTAGTCCCAGTGCATTCTATTCCAGGACTAAGGGTCATTACTTGCTGAGACTCACCCCAGTATACTGCCAACTGGCTGCCCTGCGGATTTCGTTCAATGCCTGACAGCTACTGGTGGGTATTCTGAATGCGTTTATTGGAAGTAATAACTTTCTTGGTTAATGTTTAATTCTGTACCACAAACATATATGCTCTTTAGCTAAAAACACTCTTCTAACAGCCATGTATCAGCAATAAAAAATATATATATATAATTTCCAGTTCCTGTCCTGCTCTGTCCAGTGGAAAGTTTGAAAGCAATTCCAGAAACTGTTGAATATGTTGAAGTCATTCTTTCAGGGGAAAACCATGTTGTTAACTGGTTTGCTTGCATATAAAGCAGCAGTCAACATTCCTAAGTCAAAATTATACACAGTGCCAGTGACAGAGGCAAAATGATAAAAGAAAGCAGAAAAGATTATTTTAACAAGGTTATTAAAGATTGTTTTAACTAACAGTATATAAGATGTTAGAATGGATTTAACTGTTTTTTTAAATAATTAGAGATATTGAAGTTTAGGTGAAATATTATGCATTTATTAATTTATTTATATTCATTGTTCAGTTAATGTGAGACCTTTTTTTTTTTTTTTTTTTTTTTGCTCTTCAGTTAATGTGAGACTTTTTTTTTTTTTTTGGTCCTCACCTGCTGTTTGCCCCCAGACCATTTTTGTTAACCCAATGCGGCCCTTGCAACTGAAAAGGTTGGACACCCCTGCTGTAATATCTGTCTGGCTTACTAGGAGCCAGAGGCAGGGAATCCGGAGCCATGCTGGATTACATCATCAACAATGTCTAAAACAGGAGGTATAGCCCAAAGGCCTATGCTGAGGAAGAAGGAAATCCCTAAGCCTCTTTTTGGATTCTGAAAAATCCTGACTCTCCCAATGAAAATGTTCCCTTAAGGTATGCAAAGTTTCTCAAAAAGAAAAATCCTCAGGAGAAGAAGCAGAAGGGATGGGTTCTTCTGCATCAGAGTCCTCATAAGGGGGAATAGAAAATTCCTGATCAGAAGAGGAATCAGAAGAAATGAAAACCTGAAGATTCATAATCAGTGCCTTGCCTAGGCCTCTTAGCAGGAGGGGGTTGGGAACCCCTGATCAAGGTAATTAAATCCTCAGCCATTTTGATCATTTGCTTTTTAGGCATAGGGGCATGAACACGTGGCCCATGCGTCTTTTTTTAGACATAGAAGTTGGTTTTGGCCTCGTTCTTGATGATGGCGTCTGTTTAATATAGAAATCTTTAGGCCTGAAAACACCCTCAGAAGCCGGTGCCTGCTCAGCAGCTCCGGACCCATCTAAGAGACACATCCGTGGGTTCAATACTCAAAGTGTCTCGCAGCATACCGGACTCCGAATGGGTCTCGGTAGAGGCCTGCGAATCAAAAGTAGCAGGCATCAGGGGCTGCGAAAGTGCATCACAGAGTACCAGCGAACCGGCGACTGGCTTAGGAGAAGCTTAGTCTGTTTTGGACCTAGACACTAGTCTTTCTTTGCAGTTTTTGTGAATTCCGGTAGTCTGATTGCTAACTGACGGCATTTCTGGATAGTTAAATCTTGAGCAAAGACATTTAGAAGCAAAAATATACCAACGCTTAATAATGCGTTGGTTAAATTTAGCACAGAACCGACAGCAAGGCACGTTATGGTCAGGGCCTAGGCAAGGAATACAGTACAAATGAAAATCCTTATAAGGTATTTGCTTCCCACAAGTAATACAATTCTTAACTTTTACTGATATCGGTAAGGAGCAAGAAAAAGTTTCCCCAATGGGGTACTTAGCTTTAGGTTGAAGACTTCAGTTCTGAAACTTGAAAACGAAAATTTCAGGAGTCTGCCAACCAGCACTTGCTAACTGCTTCTGCTTTGGGCACCGCGCAGCAAGAAAGACGGATTAAAATGGCATCGGCTGCATGTTTTATACCCCTGACTACCTGACGTCATGGAAGAAGAGACAGCAACTGACGCAGGACCCAAGACTGTTATTCAGGCCGACTGAGGCAACCTGCCAGCAGATTACCCCAATGTAATGACTGCTACAGTGAAACATGAACATCAGAAATATCAGAATCCTGATCAGAAGGAAAATGTAGGTCTCAGAGGTGGGGAGGCTGGCTTCCCCTAATTAAAGCAATAAGGTCTCCAGCCATTCTAAGCATTTGTTTAGCAGATTATTCTAACTATCCACCTATAGCCCTTTTATCCCCCCTAGCAAAAATTATGGAGAAATGTATTCACCATCAGTTTTTAGACCACTTAACCCAACATAACATTCTCGCCAATTGCCAACATGGCTTTAGGCCATTTCATAGCACCTCTACCGCCCTCTTTATCCTTCACAGATTCCATTAATAAAAATGGAAACGGTAATATCCTCTCATCTGCACTCTATCGATCTTTCAAAAGCTTTTGACATGGTTAACCACACCCTTATTAACATTCTAGAGTCCCTTTCCCTTAATATTCTGGCTATCCAATGGTTCAAGTTCTGCCTTAGCAATAGACAAGCAGTTCTCTGGGAGCAGAACCTTTCATCCCTCCTACCAGTCACACTTGAGAGTCCCTCAGGGCTCTATTCTAGGCCCTCTCCTTTTTTCACTATTCATTAATGACCTGCACACAGCAATTCCTCAAGCCACCTGTATACAATATGCAGACGATTCAACAATCATATGCTCAGCTAACACCCCCTCAGAACTACATTCTTCAACTCAGAAGGTATTCAACATAATTGAGACCTGGTTCTTAAAGCATTGCCTCCTCCTAAATGCTAAGAAAACAAAACTCCTACTCTTTGCCCCTACCAGTAAGTCCTCCCCAATGGACTTCTCAATTAGTTCTAACGGCGGTGCCATCATATCCCCAGACTCCACTACCAAACTGCTAGGAATAACTATTGATAATAACCTTAACTTTGACAGCCATACAAATAACACTATAAAATCTGTAAACAAAAAACTTGGCTCCTTATACAAAATCAAACCCTTCCTAACACCATCAGCAAGAACCAAAATTGCTCACTCTCAATCCCAACACTTCTTTATGCCTCACCCATTTACTCTAACCTAACAAAAAAAAATAACCTTAGCAAACTAAATAATTGCTACAATAGTATTGCCCGATTTGCTACTGGCAATCCCTTTAGAACCAATCATCGTCTGAACCTACTGCAACTAGGCTGGCTAGAATTACAAAATCTCCTGGCATATACGCAAGTCACCATTGCCTACAAGCTATTATACCAACCTAACAATACTCCTATACTCTCTAACCTTATCATCCCCTACAAAAACCTTGATTCACTACGCTCCTCTAACAAACTTCTAGCCATCACAACAAAGCAGGTGATTCCTTGTTCTCAAACACTGTTGGTAAACATTGGAACCACTTACCTATAGAACTTGCCTTACTTCCCCCTCTGCCTCTTTTTAAACAAAACCTCAGAAACCATCTGAAAATCCATTGGTTATGCCCCTGCAGCAATTCTGTAATCCTTTTATTCTATACTTCTCACCGCTCCCTTTCACTTTCCTTCAACACTATAGCTTATCCCTGTAAGGACAGAGCTGTATATAGTCTTCCCTATACTACCTATTGTACTGTTTTTACCTATGTATTGTATAACTTATCGATTTTATCAAACTTTGTCTGACACCAACAGTTTTATCTTTCATCCTTTATATTGTGTATATATAGTTTTGTATATTCTGTTGTGCTTATATTGGAGCTTTTCTCCTCTGGCCTCTACTGAAAATGGAAATATATCCAGCTAGACTATCCCAGTTAACAAATGTAAAATAAAAATAAATGTTGTTTTAGGCATATGGGCCTGACCATGCGGTTTGGAGGTCTGTTTTCTAGGCGTGGATCGAGTTTTAGGTCTGGATGAAGATGGCATCTGTTTAAAATCCAAGTCTGTAGGCCTGAATACACCCTCAGAAGCTGGTGCCTGCACAGCGGCTCTGGACCCATCCAAGGTAGAGACATTCGCAGGTTCCATAGTCTAAGCATCTCGCGGCATACTGGACTCCAAATAGGTCTCAGTAGAGGCCTGCGAATCTGAAGTAGCGGGTATCAGGGGCTGTAAATGCGCCAGAGTACCGGCAAACTGTTGACTAGCTTAACGGAAGCGTTGGTAGTTTTGGACCTATGCGGTCTGTCTTTATCCTTACGTTTTTTCAGAATACCAGTAGCCGGATGGCTTACCGAAGTCATTTCTGGATAGGTATACAGAGTACCAAAATAATTTGCTGCAAAAATAGACAGACTACAAATAGTTTGAGGGTTGAATAAGGCACAAAACCAACCGCGAGGGACGTCGTGGTCTGGGCCTAAGCAAGAATGCAATACGAATGAAAATCTTTAGGAGGTATTTGCTTTCCACAGGTAAGACAATTGTTAATTTTTACAGGCATCGGTTAAGAGCAAGAAAAAGGACCCCCAACGGGGTTCTTAACTTTTTTGAAGACTTCGGTTCTGAAACTCAAACGAAAAAGTCAGGAGTCTGCCGACTGGCACTTACGAACTGCTTCTGCTTCAGGCACCGCACAGCAACAGAGAGATGCAATGGCATCGGCTGCATGTTTTATACCCCTGACGTCATAGAAGAGACAGCATCCGACGCAGGAATCCAAGACTTAGATATTCAGGCCAGCTGAGGGCTACCTGCAGGCAGATCACCCAAATGTAATGACTGCAACAGTGAAACGAACAACATCTGACTGTTGGCAAGTGCCAAGAATTAGTGGACAGAATTTGGAACTCAAGATGGTAAAACATTGCCAGAAGATAATTTTAAAGCTTTGGGTCTGTTTGGCACTTAGCTGTGTGAATATCTATTCTGGCCATCAAAAGGCACTATTGCATCCAAACTGATGACCTTATGAAATGCTAGTTTTTTTTTTTTTTTTCAAACAGTTGTACACTAATTGCTTTAATATTCTGGGTCTTCTGGTTTTTGAGAAGCTAGAAAGAGTACAGGTGGGCAAGTAAAACTTACCTTAACAGTAGATGCTCAAATGATCACTGCTGTAGTAGCCTTAGCCATACAGGTTATATCCCATCAAAGATAGAAACAGCTGGCCAGCTTCCAAAGCTTCAGAGCACCTTCCATGCGCCCAAACTGTCAAGGAGTTGACTAAAAGATGAGCTTAGGCACAAAACTCTTCAGAGCTTTCCTGCCAGTAAAGGAGGGAGGGCTGAGCCCTGAAAGGACAAATCTAGGAACAAAAAAGTAAATTACCACACCCTGGCATAAAAATGTACCAAATGTACCAAAAAAACAAGAGGCTGGAGGGAGCGGCTACTGCTGCAGTGATCTTACCAAAACAGTAGAGGTTTGAATGTTCAGTTTAAAAACACACAAAAAAGGGACCATGCAACATTATTGATCACAGCTGCAGTACTCTTAGCTGTACAGGTAGATAACCATGCCTAAACTACATTTGTGAGGTAGGAAAAAAGTCAGAAGCCCCTGTAGAATGGTCCTAGCAAATCTTGATCTGGAGCCAGAGAAAGAATTAAGCTTATGATTCTTGTAAAAGTACAGAGGACCAAGTACCAGGTTTCTAATACTTCTAGAATCCAACCCTTTCCAAAAAGGGCAAATGAAGCAAAGGACTTGCTATAGTGGACTTTGACCATGCCTGGAATAAATTTGTTATGGTGAGTATAAAAATGTAGGCAATCAATTGCAAATGGTGTGTTTTGACACAGGCTGTTCCTTTCTTACCTTCACAAGAAATGAACAATTGATACAAAGATCTGAAAGTTGTCTGAACATCCAAGGTATGGAGGACTTGTCACCCCCTCATTTTTAGGTTGAGGAAGGAAAATGGAGAGATGGATAGCACGTCCAACAATAAACGTGGATAGCCCTTTTGGCATAAAAAGATTTCTCAAAAAAACTTTGCCCCTGTAGAAAATGAGACAGGGCTGACTCATAAGTGCTTGCAACTCAGATAACATTCCAAAAGTTATACTGACTGCAAGAAGAGTAAGAACTTCAAATAAGCCAGATTAGTTGGTTCAATTAAAGCAAGTGTCAGCTTCTCCAACACAAAATTAAGATACCAAGGAGGGGTCACTGTTTTTCTTGGAGGCCTATTACGCAAAACCCCTTCCACGAAAACTTCAACACGACTGTACTGAAAGGAGGATCTATTGGCAGATATGCTGAAAAGTGAACCTTGACAAAGAAATAAGAAAGGTCACTGGATAGCAACATATCAGGAAGCAAAAAAAAAAAAAAAAAAAAGGAATTAAGACCCCATCAACGGTCATTGGGACAGTTTCCTGTATGGCTGTGATTTGTCTTCTCCACTTTTGAAGGTAGAAGCACCCCATTGGTTTAGACCTGTATGTACGAACCTTGGTGCAGGGATCTACCCCCTTTGTGGTCTGTCTGACACTGGAAGGGACCAATTATTTGTCGGCCAGTGGCTGCTAAATCTTGGAGGTTGTACCTGTTAACAGTTTGCATAGATTTAGCTTTGTCCTTCATTTTCTTTAACACCGCCTCTGCTTTAACACCAAACAAGGTATCATGCTGTAATGGAGCATCTAATAATTTTGCTTTGACATGGTCAGGCAGATTTTGTTCCTTTAACCAAGCATGCCTCCTGATAAAGGAACCCTTAACAGCAGCCCTGCAGGAGGCCTCCAAAGAATCAAAACCACATTGCAAAGTATGCTTTCCAACTTGTTCAGCTGCATGCAATAAATCCTGCATTTCTTTGTTTTCTGCACATTCAGAATTTATCAACATTTTCTGTTTAAGCAGTGAAATAATATATGGCTGATATTTGAGCATATGAAACTGACAATTTAAAGCCCTTATAGCCAAGGTAGCAGAGGTGTAAATCTTCCCCCATCTGTCCAATGCCCTAGAATCCCTGTCAGAGGGGGTAGGGTCTTTCTGCAGTGGATGCCTTGACCCCATTGGGACCCTGAGAGATAGTTTCTGGGTCAGCAGCAGGGTTTTTGAAAAGGAATTTATGAGAGTCAGGAACCCTGTAGTACCTGTCTGGCTTAACAGGAGCTGGAGGTAAGGAGTCAGGGATCAGACTGGACTCTGAAAATACATCTACAATGTCTAACACAGGCGGAATAGCTAGAGGCCTGGTTTTGGGAGTAAATGGAAGTCTGAGCCTTTTCTTAGATTATGAATAATCTTGGCTCTCCCAGTGGAAATGTTCCCTCATGGTATGCAAGGTTTCCCC
>NC_056746.1:191684212-191742944 GCF_019279795.1 Protopterus annectens | reverse complement strand
TTTGTTTTAAAAAAAAGGAGCATGTTTCAACTTTTTGTGGGTGTATTTTGATCTTTGGGGTTCTGTGCTTTTTTTGATTTGTCTTTTTTTTTTTAAAATTTTTTGAAAATTTTCCAGGGTTTTTTTTTTCTTTTTTGTTTCTAAAATACTGAATAAGACATTTTACTTGGTCTTCATCCTTATTAGCAGAGAAGCTGATGACAGGCCAGAGTTTTTTTTTTTTTTCTCTCCTCAGGCCTGTAGTCTAAATATTTGCAGTCCTGTAGAAGCCGCGGTTGATCCTTTATGTATCTGACCTTTTTGTTTTGGGTTGTGGATATTTTTTGAAATAGAGGTATTGTTGAGGTCTCCATTGATGAAATGTGTAATTCCTTGCCATTCTTGCCTACCTAAGCCACTACTTTTTTTATTAGTAAGTTCACTTAAACTGTAACCTTTTCTGTCGTGGGCAACTGCAAGCTTGCTTAGTTCACTTCCATACGTTTATGTAGATCACTGTTGCTGTAGTATGTAGGGAAATCAGCCGTAGCCACAGATATTTTGGCATAGGCTGTCTCTTCCTAAGCATACCACATATGTCTATATCCTGGTTAAAAGGAGCAGTCTGCCTTTTTTTGCTAGAGGTGTAGGGTATATTTTACGGAAAGAGTTTGTGGTTTCTTAGCCTGATCTCGGCCTCAGATGACTGCTGTGTACAGAACTCCTATTAGTAATTGTCATTTGTGTGAATTTCTAAGAACTTTTATTTGCCCTATGGCATACCTTGTGTGGGTTTGCAAAAGCTTTGTAACTTCAGGTGTCACATCTTATAAAAGATGTGTATTGAGCCCTTCTCCACTACCAGGTTGTTTGCATTCAGGTGGAAACCCAGTAGGAGTCGAGAAGCCTCTCTTGGAGCAGAAGCTAGATGTGGTTACTCAAGCTTCAGTATAGGATCTGATACGGAGATGGTCCTTGGCTTCCAAACAAAATCTGTAGAAAATTACCTTAAGAAATGCAACAGTAAAAGGACTTTGAAGCCAGATGGTGGTGGAGCAGAAGATCACTTCCATTGTTTTTGATGAGTCTATGATGCTATAACTAGTGAGGGTTTCCCAGCTCTTGGGCTTTTGATCTGTGTTAGCTGCTGTCCTCTATCATTTAACTGATCCCTTGCAGCGTGGATAATGGATTCCTCTAGATATTTTGAGATGTGGCTTTTGCTAAAACTATTCAGTCTTCTGCATAGAATTTGATGGTTCTGACTGATAAGGAACTGACTGTTAAGACTTTAGTCTGTGTGTGTCGGTCTGTGTGTGTGTGTCGGTCTGTGTGTGTGTCGGTCTGTGTGTGTGTGTCGGTCTGTGTGTGTGTGTGTCGGTCTGTGTGTGTGTGCCGGTCTGTGTGTGTGTGTGTGCCGGTCTGTGTGTGTGTGTGTGCCGGTCTGTGTGTGTGTGTGTCGGTCTGTGTGTGTGTGTGTCGGTCTGTGTGTGTGTGTGTCGGTCTGTGTGTGTGTGTGTGTCGGTCTGTGTGTGTGTGTGTGTGTGTGTGTGTGTGTGTCGGTCTGTGTGTGTGTGTGTGTGTGTGTGTGTGTCGGGTCTGTGTGTGTGTATGTCGGTCTGTGTGTGTGTCGGTCTGTGTGTGTGTGTCGGTGCCGGTCTGTGTGTGTGTGTCGGTGCCGGTCTGTGTGTGTGTGTCGGTGCCGGTCTGTGTGTGTGTGTGTGTCGGTGCCTGTGTGTGTGTCGGTCGGTGCGTGTGTGTGTGTGTCGGTCGGTGCGTGTGTGTCGGTCGGTGCGTGTGTGTGTGTGTCGGTCGGTGTGTGTGTCGGTCGGTGTGTGTGTCGGTCGGTGTGTGTGTCGGTCGGTGTGTGTGTCGGTCGGTGTGTGTGTGTGTGTGTGTGTGTGTGTGTCGGTCTGTGTGTGTGTGTGTGTGTGTGTGTGTGCCGGTCTGTGTGTGTGTGTGTGTGTGTGTGTGTCGGTGTGTGTCGTGTGCGTGTGTGTCGGTCGGTGCGTGTGTGTGTGTCGGTCGGTGCGTGTGTGTGTGTCGCTCGGTGCGTGTGTGTGTGTGCCGGTCGGTGTGTGTGTCGGTCTGTGTGTGTGTACAGTGTGTGTGTGTGTGTGTGTGTCGGTCGGTGTGTGTGTGTGTCGGTCGGTGTGTGTGTGTGTGTGTGTCGGTCGGTGTGTGTGTGTGTGTGTCGGTCGGTGTGTGTGTGTCGGTCGGTGTGTGTGTGTGTGTGTCGGTCGGTGTGTGTGTGTGTGTGTCGGTCGGTGTGTGTGTGTGTGTGTCGGTCGGTGTGTGTGTGTGTGTGTGTGTGTGTCGGTCGGTGTGTGTGTGTGTCGGTCGGTGTGTGTGTGTCGGTCGGTGTGTGTGTGTGTGTGTCGGTCGGTGTGTGTGTGTGTGTCGGTCGGTGTGTGTGTGTGTGTGTCGGTCGGTGTGTGTGTGTGTGTGTCGGTGTGTGTGTGTGTGTCGGTCGGTCTGTGTGTGTGTGTGTGTCGGTCTGTGTGTGTGTGTGTCGGTCGGTGTGTGTGTGTGTCGGTCGGTGTGTGTGTCGGTGTGTGTGTGTGTGTGTGTCGGTCGGTGTGTGTGTGTCGGTCGGTCTCTGTGTGTGTGTGTCGGTCGGTCTGTGTGTGTGTGTGTCGGTCGGTCTGTGTGTGTGTGTGTGTCGGTCGGTCGGTCTGTGTGTGTGTGTCGGTCGGTCTGTGTGTGTGTGTCGGTCGGTCGGTCTGTGTGTGTGTGTGTCGGTCGGTCTGTGTGTGTGGTCTGTGTGTGTGTCTGTGTGTCGGTCGGTCGGTGTGTGTGTGTGTGTGTCGGTCGGTGTGTGTGTGTGTCGGTCGGTGTGTGTGTCGGTCGGTGTGTGTGTGTGTGTGTCGGTCGGTGTGTGTGTGTGTGTGTGTGTGTGTGTCGGTCGGTGTGTGTGTGTGTGTGTGTGTGTGTGTGTCGGTCGGTGTGTGTGTGTCGGTCGGTGTGTGTGTGTGTGTCGGTCGGTGTGTGTGTGTGTCGGTGTGTGTGTGTGTCGGTGTGTGTGTGTGTCGGTCGGTGTGTGTGTGTGTCGTGTGTGTGTCGTGTGTGTGTCGGTCGTGTGTGTGTGTCGGTCGTGTGTGTGTGTCGGTCGTGTGTGTGTGTCGGTCGTGTGTGTGTGTCGGTCGTGTGTGTGTGTGTGTGTGTGTCGGTCGGTGTGTGTGTGTGTGTGTCGGTCGGTGTGTGTGTGTGTGTGTGTCGGTCGGTCGGTGTGTGTGTGTGTGTGTGTCGGTCGGTGTGTGTGTGTGTGTGTGTCGGTGTGTGTGTGTGTGTGTCGGTGTGTGTGTGTGTGTCGGTGTGTGTGTGTGTGTGTGTGTGTGTGTGTCGGTGTGTGTGTGTCGGTGTGTGTGTGTCGGTGTGTGTGTGTCGGTGTGTGTGTGTCGGTGTGTGTGTGTCGGTGTGTGTGTGTCGGTGTGTGTGTGTCGGTGTGTGTGTCGGTCGGTGTGTGTGTGTGTCGGTGTGTGTGTGTGTGTGTGTGTGTCGGTCGGTGTGTGTGTGTGTGTGTGTGTGTCGGGTGTGTGTGTGTGTCGTGTGTGTGTGTGTGTCGGTGTGTGTGTGTGTCGGTGTGTGTGTGTGTGTGTGTCGGTGTGTGTGTGTGTGTGTGTGTGTGTCGGTCGGTGTGTGTGTGTGTGTGTGTCGGTGTGTGTGTGTGTGTGTGTCGGTGTGTGTGGGTCGGTGTGTGTGTGTGTGTGTGTGTGTGTGTGTCGGTCGGTGTGTGTGTGTGTGTGTGTGTGTCGGTGTGTGTGTGTGTGTGTGTGTGTGTGTGTGTGTGTGTGTGTCGGTCGGTGTGTGTGTGTGTGTGTGTGTGTGTCGGTCGGTCTGTGTGTGTGTCACTCATCCTAAGGATAAGACTGGATTGCAGATGTGCATCCAGTAGGCAAAGCCCAAGTGGCAATTCTCCTCTTTTTCCTGGAAGAGGGGATGCAAGAGCAGAAAGTCCACTTTGTATGCCATATAGCCCCCATTCCTATGACTAAGTCTTGCACCTTCACTTGGTGTAGTCAGACTCTTAAGAAGTTGAAGAGCTTTTTGTTATGAGGCATAGCTTGTATAGCATTTCTTTGTGTGGTACTTCGCTTTGGGCACTCTGCTCTGAGGATTAGCTTATTCCTAGAAGACATTTAAGACTTGGCATATGTTTCCCAGATGTTCTTAGCACTAATGTTGCTTGTGCAACATTCTGCAAGTCTCCCCTGGACCCCCCCCCCCAGTCTCATTTGAGGAGGGTTTAATGACGAAACACTTCAAATGGGAACCCATGGTGAGGTCAGAACGAAAAAAAAAATAACTGGATTTGCTGAGCCTGCGTGAGTCAAAGCCCACTGATGTACTCCCTGCCAGTATTCAAGGCTTTTGGTAATTTCCTTCAAGGCATCATCTTTAGGGCTGGAGATCTAACAGCTTCTGCAAGAATCACTGGACTTTCAGTATGTATGCATGCAACAATCAAAAGGACACTGCTATGGATTAATTTCTTTGTACTAGGGGCTCCAAATTGGTTCTGACCTCAAACCTCTCCCACCCTACAGGGAGAATAAAATACTGGATAGGTTGGGGGTGTTCCACACACTAGCCATCCCTGCCTTCAGATCTTAGTCACCTGATCCACATGACAAAATTTCAAGTACAGGTCCAAAGAAAGTGAACCAGCTTCAGTGATTAGATGAGACTCTGATAATTCAGATTTCCAAGTTGGTCCATGTGACACATTTAGGTGGGTCAGACATTTCAAATATGAGTAGAACACTATTTTACAGTTGTTCCATGTTTATCATTAGAAAACAGGCTTATTAGAGCATTCAGTCCCTGCCAGAGGATGTTAAAGGTCCCCCTAAGAAATTTTCAAAGAAAAAGAAATGGATTTGCTTGGACAAAAAAGTGCTTTAACTGTTAAACCGACATCGAGCAAGAAGTTGGCCAGGCAGAAAGCCTTCACAAAAAGGTAGAAGTGTAATAAAAGGTTGAGGGTGGGAATGCCTTGTGGCAGTGGCTCCACAGGGTTCTGTGTGATCACGATTATGCCCAAGACAGACTTCCCACTTGCTTGCCTCTTCTCCCATTTTTTGGGATGTTTACTGACTGTTCAGAACAAAATGAGATTACATTTCTGGACATTTCTTATTACAGTATAAAATTCAAGACCCTTTCTCCTCCTTATGGGGATACTTTACATTATGGCAGATCATGTGAAGTTGACCTTACCCTTTCACCACCTCCATGCTTAGAGCCATTTATTCACATTCACGTTCTCTTGTCCCATAAGTAGAACAGCCATGGAGACCTACTTGGCAATCAAGTAAACCTGTAAGTGCTCAAGTTGGGAATCTTCATTCTGTATTCTCTTATTGATGCAAAGAGTATTAATGGTCACTTTGGACATCAGCTTGCCTGTTTGCATGTTTCATTATTCAGAGCAGCAGAGATTCCTTAAGTTTAGGGCAGGGAACTTCCATATAGTGTTCTTCCCCTTTGGGCTGTTCACTGTTCCCATTATGTTTACAAGATTCTGGCCCTAGCAGTGGCATTTCTAAGGCACCATGGGCATCCATCATCTACCTGTAACTGGGTTATTGCCTTCTACAGGCTTAACTCTGAGGAAGAACTGCAGGTAACTCTCCAGTTCATCCTCTGCTGCCTCAAACTTTGGGACTTTTC
This sequence comes from Protopterus annectens, assembly GCF_019279795.1. Lineage (NCBI taxonomy): Eukaryota > Metazoa > Chordata > Ceratodontiformes > Protopteridae > Protopterus > Protopterus annectens. The sequence continues at coordinate 191,737,292 of NC_056746.1, read as the reverse complement.
CCTGAATGCGAGTTCTGTTTGTACCAAACACATCTGAGGCTTTTCTTGGAGCCATTCTGGGCTTTGCCTTGGTCAGTGCCTTCTTACAGTCAAGATATCTTGGGGACTCCTGTTGTCATGGTTGCCCTCTGAAACTCTTAGGGTTTGACATCTGTCACCTCATGATGTCTTTGGCAAATTACTTATGTAAATAATTTACTGGTGTCTGAAAGAGCAAGGGAAAACAGCATTTACACCCCTTTGAGAAGGAGCTACTGGTCCTGCCATGCATGTATAAGAAATTTTGCCTGCTGGGCTTCTCAAGACATGGGTATAGGATGTGATTCCTTTTCAACCCTTCCACGCACTGTGTGTGCACGCGCGTCTGTCAGTCACACACACTTGTGCACTCTTTTTAAAATCTGAACCTAATAACATGTATGCATTCAAGGTCCATATTCAGGGAAGTCCTGAACAGGGGAAGCAAAATAGTACCACCAAGGAAATGGTAGTAATATACTGGCTTTCTGTTCACAAAACTAGTTTGGCAACCAGGAATCCTTAATACAGACACTACCACACTTGTTTTTATAAACAAGTAAGGGGTACCCACTCCCTCTGCTGACCAGCCAAGTCTTGGAGCATCCTGCGTATCCTTGGGAGAATGCTGACCATCGATCATTTAGTGGTATCAGAGAAGAATCATTCAAAGGGTTAACAGAAAAGGGGTACAATACATTTTTTTTCATTTCTTAGACAAGTGCCAACTCCAAAGCTTCCACACAAACCTTCAGTGTTGAAGGCAAGAGAACATAGGGCATGTGATTTGCTATGAAGTTGTGTATTCCATTTGTGCACTCCCCACTCTTTTGCTATCCAGAGTACTATAGAAGGTGAGGGTTAAGAGACCCAGGATGATGCTGGCCCCTTTTTGTCCCAGACTGCAATGGGAGCTGGTAATATGAGTGAACCCCCCCCCCCCCCATAGACCCTTTCTCTAGTAGTACACCACCCGATCCAGAATCTGCACTTACTGGTGCACTTAAATATTTAAGGCTGGAGACAGACTCCTGGTTGCTCTGAGCTCATTCCTATCAAGCACTTGTTGTTTTGGGAACATGCTAGAAGTTATGAATTCTAATACTAAGAATTTGCATTTGACAGCTTGGTGAAATTTCTCCATTTGTTGCAACAAGAATCATCCAGCAGGGCAGCCATTGATACTTTCGTTCCTATTAAATGCACTGTTTTCCCTTCAGTTCCATTGGCATTTGGGTCACCTTATTTTTGCAGCAGGACTAGCATTTAAGATGCATGTTTTAGCTGATCAGCCCTCTGCAAGCTATTTGAAACTTTTTTTTTTTTGTTTGGGGGGGGGGGGGTCTTTTCTCTAGGACCCTGGAATTAATGTTTACTCTCTCAGCCACCAGGTCTGCACAAATACTTATTTTGGAGACTGCCCATTTGGTGGCCATTACTCATTTAGGAGGGTTTCAAAGTTGCTGACCCTAAGTGCAAAGAGACTTTCAGTGTTGATGGGTGGGCTAGAGTGAGTGAGCAGTAACCTTTTATGTCAAATGGTCTGACTGAAATTAAAGAACACGTTCAACTTCTGTCTTTCTCAAACCAGAAAATTAAAAGGCGCCTGACCCTCCAGGGATAGAAATGGGCACAAAAGACAGGCTGGGGCCATTGTTAGCATAGGCTTCCAACTCCCTGTACAGATATTGCTTTGGTATTGTTTCCGTATGTTGTGTATAGTACTGCTGTAACTGGTTTGTATGCAGATCAGAAGACTGGTCTGCTTGCACAGTTGTACTTGCAGTAGATTTTTATATAGGTGTCACAGTACTAGCTCCCTCCCATGATTCTCCTTTAGAGCTTATTTTGCCCGCTTTTAGAACTGAAAGAAAAGGGTATGGGGCCTTTCCCTTCACTGGACATGTATCCCGCTATCTGGAACATGGGCATTAGTCAGTGCATTAGGTAAGTGCAGGCCCCACTCCAGGATGTCCATACGGCTGTTGGGATACCCACAGAACTCAGATTATTTTTGGCCAGATGAGTTAGTGCTCACTTGTTACCAAATCCTATACATTTAGAAATTCTGGTTAATTTAGTAATTCTACTGTTGAGTATACTTTCACAACTGTACTGATCTTTTCCAAACAAGTCCTCTTTGATCTATTAAATTCAGATGTTCCCTTAGCACGTTTCTTTTCCTGACTTTTACTTCATGACTGTCAAATTTCAGAAATCTCCTTGCAGTCTTTACTGTACTTTGTAAAAGGATGTCTTAAATGATGTCCTTGTCCTGTGTTGCAGTATTCTTTGTGTGGGATTTCCTGCCTCAGGCGACCTGAATGTCATTTCTACTTTGAAGACGTCTAAAGCTAAGTACCCTGTTGGGGATTTTGTTTAATTCTTGCTTGAGCTTGGTTGGTTTTACCCAGCCATTAGCCGATGTCCACTAAGAAGGGTAAATACTGATGCAGGTACCAGATTCATCATAAGGATATGCATGACTGTTGCATTTTCTGCCTAGGCCAAGAACACTACCATATTTCTTGCCCTATTTGTCAATCATTTGTACCAAAGACCTTCCGAAGCAGTCTGGCCACCCCAAATCTGTATTTAGAAAACCAGAGGCTCAAAAAAGCTACCGCTTAGGATGGATCCCGAGTTGGCTGATCCAGCAGAACGACTATGGGAAAAGGCCAAGGTTCCAAGGCCTAGTACTTCCACCTCTCAGCCATTGGACGTCCCACTAGCTTCTGAGGAGTTGAGGGATGTCCGTTAGAACAGTCTACCTCTGTGACTTGCCTCGTGGAAGCTGCTTCAGAAGTAAGCCTCCTGCTCTTCCCCTTCATGAGCAGTGAGACGGGGGAGAGAAGCAGCCAAGGCAGGCCTAGGACTGAACAGGAATGGTGGAGGAGGAAGAGGCCATGGGCCTAAGGGGCATGAAGGCCTACATCAAGGAGTTGGATTGCCAGTAGGACTCCTGTGAGTGAATGGCCTCCTGGTCATTCAGCGTTTTCTGGTTACCCCCCTAAGGCACCTGACTGTTTCTATAAAGTTCCAGATGAACACACATTCTTGATAAAACCATCCCTGGCAGACCCAGCAGTAATTGCTGTATCCCCTGACTAGCAGTCAAGACTGATTCCTTCATAGTCTCTTTTGCCTACTGACAAAAATAGTAAAAACATGGGCAGGATAGGCAAGAAGGTTTATACCTCTTCCATCCTAGCCTTCAGAGCTATCCACTACCAAACCCATATGATAAAATATGCTTTGCACCTTGTATCCCAGGCTTCTACTCTCCTGTCATCCACACAAGACTGCCCTAGCAAGACAGCGGTAGCGTCAAAACTGTCCCTGCCTTCTCCAGTGGCCAGACATATTGAGTGCAGATGTCCTTCAAGGATGCATCTGCAGTCCTTACAAATGGGTTGTCCTGCTGTCAGGCAGCCCTTCGGTCGGCCGGATTCCAAAGTCTGGGTCTGGCCTCGGCTGGTGTCGCACTTCACCCGACGTCATAGCTGCAGTTCTTCGGGTATAAAGGCATCAGCCGACGCCATTTTCCTCAGTCTTTCTTGCCGCGTGCCAAGCAGAAGCTGTTCGCAAGTGCCGGTCGGTCAGAACCAGAGATTACTACTACCGAAGACTTCTAAAAAGCTAAGTACCCCGTTGGGGACTCTTTCTTGCCTCAGCCGATGTCAGAAAAAGTGAATAACTGTTTAACTTGTGGGAAACAAATACCTCATAAAGATTTCCACTCTTACTGCTTACCTTGCTTGGGCCCAGACCACGACGTAGTAGCTTGTCTAGCCTGTGCTTCTTTCAACCGACGGACGCTTGGACGTCGGTCGGAATTTGCTGAAGAGTTTTTCGGCTCCGCTTTTGCTTACATTATGCCGTCGGATACTCCGACTACGCAAATTTCTAAAAAGCGCAAGGAAAAGGACCGACACTCGCGGTCCGCAGTTTCGGCCGAAACCGCAGTTAAGCCAACCGCGAGTGTCTCTGTTTCGGCTGAAACAGAGTCCACGGTTCTTCCTTCGGCCGAAAACTTACCTCTTACCGAGGCCTCATCTAGCTTGGCTGAATCTGCTACTGAAATCCCACCTGCTCTTGCAGGTTCACAGGATTTATCTGACACTATCCATTTGGATATATCCACCCCTGCACGTGGAGCTGCTAGGCCTCCTGCATCCATGTCGATTAAGGCCTTTGCCAGGGCTAAAGCAGCAAAAACTACCAAAACTGTGCCTGCTAAGACCCCCTCTCACAGGCCTAGCTATGAGGGAACAATTTCAATGGCAGGGCCAGGATTTTTCAGACTCTAGGAAAAGGCTTGGAACCTTTTTGCATTTGCCACAGCATAGGCCTTTAGCCATTCCTCCAGTACTTACTGTTGTGGATGATGCATTTAATGATGCTTGTACTGCTCCTGATTCTCTACCTCCGGCCCCGGCTAAGCCCGATGGGTACTACAGGGTTCTGGACACACATTATCATTTATATAAGGTCCCTTTTGCAGATCCCGAAACTATCTCCCAGGGACCCAAGGCTGTAGCAGCTACCTCTGCCAAAAAAACCCTCCCCTCTGAAAGGGAATCTAGTGCCTTAGAGAGATGGGGTAAAAAAGTTTACACCTCTGCTACTCTTTCAGCTAGGGCCTTGAACTGCCAATTCCACATGATTCAGTATCAGGAATTTATGTTAGACCAGTTAACTAAAAAACTAACCTCTGATGAACCATTAGATAAAAAATCTGTACAGGAAATGGTACATAACATTCAGCAGGTCAGTAATCATTCCTTAAAATGCGGCTATGATGCACTGGAGGCTTCCTTTAGATCAGCCATGACTGGCACAGTGATCAGAAGACATGCATGGTTAAAAGAGCAGTCCTTACCAGACCATGTTAAATCAAAGCTTCTAGATGCTCCCATGGATAAGCTCAATTTGTTTGGCTCCCCTGCACAGCAGGTGCTGAAGGTGGAAGAGAAAGCAAAATCTGTCCAGACAGTCAAGGATTTCTTGCAGGTCCAGCCTCCAAGGTTTAGCAGGAACTGGCCTGCCAAGAATTGGTCCTTTCCAGACACCTCCAGAGCTCCGAGAGGCAGGAATAGGCGCTCAAGAGGCAGGGGGCAATCCAGAGGTGCCTACAGGGGATGTCAGTGGCAAAATAACAACCAGCGAGGTGCAGCCACAGATCCAGCCACCACCACTTCCACAGGACAATCACAGTGACTTGGCTCTGGCACCGCCTACCAGGGAACAACTAGAAGCACCCTTAGGCGGGAAGCTAGCCTTATTTTCAGTAAACTGGCATTACATCACAGGAGACAAATGGATTTTACAGACAATAGCCCAAGGTTACAGGTTTCACTTCCATACTCTACCAAGGAAGAGAGGAATGCCAAACCTACCTCCAAATCAGAAGACAGAAGCTCTAGAACAAATAACTCACTAAGGATGAGAGCTGTAGAAAGGGTACCATCTATGGAGCAAGGGCAAGGATTTTACTCCAGACTCTTCCTGGTACCAAGAAAAGAAAACCAATGGAGACCTATTCTCGACCTGTCCGCTTTAAACACATACCTCATTGTTCCAAAATTCAAAATGCTGACCCTACAGCAGCTTCTTCCCATGCTGTGCAAGGAGTCTTGGCTGGTAACTCTAGATCTCAAGGAGGCATACCTGCACGTCCCCATACGCCCAAATTGCAGAAGATACCTCAGATTTCTTGCAGGATCAGAGCATTATCAATTCTCAGCATTGCCCTTTGGCTTATCTACTGCGCCCAGAGTATTCACGAAATGCCTGGCATCAGTAATTGCTCATTGCAGGCTTCAGGGAATTCAAATTTACCCATACCTGGACGACTGCCTGTTACAAGCGGACAACAAAAACAAATTAACAAAAGATTTGGAAAGGGTCATTCATCTACTACAAGCCCTGGGATACACAGTCAATATAAAAAAGTCAAGGCTGATACCATCCCAAAGGATAACCTTCTTGGGTGCAGATCTGGACACATCAAAACAAATGGCATTCCTGACAGTAGAAAAACAGGAGCAACTCCCTCTCTACTTCATGGCATTAACAAAGCAGAACCAGCTAACAGCAAGAAAAGTCCTGCAAGCCCTCTGTTACATGGCATCCTGCATAATTTTGGTCCCACATGCCAGACTACATATGAGAAAGTTGCAGTGGTACCTAAGGAATTTATGGTCTCAGCACAAGCACAGCCTAGAAACCCAAATTCCAATAATTCCATGCCTGAAGCAAGAATTCCAATGGTGGGCTCAGGCCTGTCAATTAAACAAGGGACTGCCCTTCCACAACACTCAGCCAAGCCAGGCCATCACAACAGACGCCTCAGACCTCGGTTGGGGGGCACACATGCTGGACAAGTGCATACAAGGCTTATGGACTCAAGACCAGCTGCACCTACACATAAATCAAAAGGAAATGCTGGCAGTAAAACTGGCAATTCAGACCATTTCTTCAACAGGATCAACTGCTGATAAGGACTGACAACACCACAGTTATGTGGTACATCAACAAACAGGGAGGCACACATTCATACCCTCTATGCCGGATGGCAATGGACCTCTGGAATGTGGCCCTGAGCTTCAACATTCAGTTACAAGCAATTTTTGTGCCAGGAAAAGAAAATATACTAGCAGACATCCTAAGCAGAACTACCACGGATGCTCACGAATGGATGCTGCATCCGGACATCTTCAAAACCATTACAGGGAAATGGGGACTACCAGAAATAGACTTATTTGCATCCCCACACAACCACCAACTGAAAAAATTCTGCACAAGGACGTACCACCCACTTGCTTGGAAAGTGGACTCCCTATCCTTCAGTTGGAAAAACCTGACAGCATATGCATTCCCACCTCTTCCTTTGATGCACAAGGTGCTATTGAAGATCAAAGAAGACCGTCCAAGGATCATCCTGATAGCTCCAGACTGGCCAAGGCAACATTGGTACCCATTACTGAGGAGCATGTCTCTAGAACAAATATGGCCTCTGCCCCTTGTTCCCCTGCTATCACAGAACAACTTCAAAACCCTACATCCAAACCTGAAAACACTGCAGCTGGCTGCCTGGAGCATTGCATAAGACCAAATAACCCAGATTCATCTCAAAGGGTTAAAGACATTATCTTGGAGGCTCGCAGACCCTCAACAAGAAAAAATTATTCAGCAAAATGGAAAAGATATCTCATTTTGGAGTACTGCAAAAGGAGAAAATGTGGCACTGGTAAACATAGCTAACGTCCTGGAATACTTGGCAGAGCTCTTCCACAACGGCCTGTCCTATTCTTCCATTAAGATTCATGCATCAGCTATTTCAGCAGAATACAACTTGGATCCTCCAGTCTTCTCACATCCTCTACTCAGGCAGTTTCTGAGAGGAATTAAAAACGTAAAACCACCTAGGAAGCCACCATTGCCAGCATGGGACTTGAACTTTGTGCTAGAAAAGTTGACACTCCCTCCTTTCGAACCAGCAGCAACAGCAGAATTACAGTACTTATCATGGAAAACTGCTTTCCTGCTTACAATCACTTCAGCAAGAAGGGTATCCGAGCTACAGGCATTAATGGCAGTACAGCCCTTCCTGATCTTCCATCAAGATAGTGTCCATGAGAACTAATCCTACTTTTATGCCAAAGGTGGTCTCCAGGGTATCTTTAAATCAAACTATCCACCTACCTACATTCTTCCCCAACCCACAGAACAGGGGAGAAAGACTGTTGCATACCTTGGATGTACATAGACAATTACGTTACTACCTGGACAGGACCAAGAGCAATAGAAAAACTGACCAGCTACTGGTAGCATATGCAACAGGAATGGAAGGAAAAGCAATTTCGAAACAGACAATCTCTAAGTGGATAGGAAATTGCATTAGATTTTGTTGTTCCTACCATGGGAAGAAAACTCCAGAAAACATCAGGCCTCACTCTACAAGGGCTACAGCCACTACCACAGCTTTTTTACTAGGAGTGGCTACCAAAGACATTTTAGAGGCTGCTACTTGGAGCTCCGTGCATGCATTTGCCAAGCATTATAATTTACCTTTACTCCAGATCCCGAGCAGGTTTTGCCACTGCAGTTTTGCAAGGGATCTTAACTACACCATAATCTTATTTCTCCTCCTCCTCCAGTTTGGCTATGGTATTCTACCCATTTGTAAGGACTGCAGATGCATCCTTGAAGGACATAGTACAGTTTTGTACCTACCATAAATGTAGATGTCCGATAGGCATGCATCTGCAGTCAGGATTACCCACCCTCCTTCCCCTCTGTGGTACTCCTAGGGTATTTTCCCATCTTGTAGCTAGCTGGTGGAATCTATTATGGTGTATTTGTTTGTATATATGTACATACATGCTTATTTTTTGTTTGCTCTCTACTATTTGGAACCATTTGCATTTATCCAAATTTAGCCTTCCTAGAGGGCACCTGGCATCTGGGGCAAGAAACACTGAGGAAAATGGCGTCTGCTGATGCCTTTATACCCGAAGAACTGCAGCTATGATGTCGGGTGAAGTGCGACACCAGCCGAGGCCAGACCCAGACTTTGGAATCCGGCCGACCGAAGGGCTGCCTGACGACAGGACAACCCATTTGTAAGGACTGCAGATGCATGCCTATCGGACATCTACATTTATGGTAGGTACAAAACTGTACTTTATAGTACAGCAGAGGCCTCTGCAAGGTCCGCAGCTTCTGCATTAGTACTCCGCAGATACTCTTTGCTATGCCTTCAACCCATACCAGAGGATTTCAAGTAAAAAATCCTGGATGCCTCTCTAGACCACAACCTCCTGTTTGGTAAACAGTCTGCAGACCTTTTCGAAAACCTTCAGGAGAAAAGTAGAGATTCAAGACATCAAGCACCTGCAGGTGTCTCCCATTCCTAAATATTACAGAAATTACCTGCTAAGCCTACCTTTGTCAGGACACTAACTGCTACCCCATCCTCTTCCAGGCATAGGAGAGGAACCAGGAGGCAGACCACTACCAGACCAGCAACCTCAAATCCTATTCAAAGACTGCCCTTTCATGCTAGAAATGGCTCCATCAATGCATGACTGCCTTGCATTACCCCCCTTGTCAGCCCCTCTCTCCCACTGCCTCCCCTCCTTCCGAGATAATCACCTCGGACCGCTTTGTGCTGGCAATAGTACAAGAGGAATATTTTCTGTCTTGGAAGGAAAAGCCCTTTACAGGGGGCATTCTATTTCCCCCAAAAAATTAACTACACCTTATTCCTCCGGTCCTACAGGACCTTCTAAACCTAGGAAGTATAGAACCTGTCCCTCCAGGACAGGAAGGAAAAGGCTTTTACTCAAAACTATTTCTTTTCCCCAAAAAATATGTCCCTTGGAGGCCAATACTGGATCTATCCTTTCTAAACCTATTCCTAAAAATTCCATCATTCAGGATGTTATCCCTACAAACACTTCCACTATTGCCAGCCCAGGCCTTTATGGCCACACACTCTCTATCTGAAGGAGGCCTATCTCCATATCCCTATAAAACCCTCCCACAGAAAATATTTGCTTTTCATTGGGCTCTGTTCACACTTTCAATTTACAGTCTTGCTCTTTGGTTTATCTGCTGCACCCAGGGTATTCACAAAATGCCTAGCTCCAGCTATAGCCTTTTGCTGAACCAAAGGTGTCCAAATTTACCCCTACCTAGACGATATCCTCATTCTAGCAGAAACCGAGGACACCCAACAAAAAACATCTGCATTTCACCATTTCCCTGCTTCAGAGCTTGGGATTCGCCATCAACATCCCAAAATCACACCTTACCCCCCCCCCAGCAGGACAAAAGCTTTCTGGGCTGCAGGATCAGAATAGACCTGATACGGGCATTCCTCCCTCAGGACAAAGTTCTCTCCCTCTCTACCCACTTCCAAAATCTAATGCAGGTTCAACATTCAACAGATACTGCAAGACTATTCTTGCAGGTCCTGGGGCTAATGGCAACCATTATCCCTATGCTGCCTGTGGCCATAATGCATATGCGAAAACTGCAGTGGTACATGAAGTAATGTGTGGTCCCAACACTGACCCTCCAGAGTTTGATCACACTCTTGCCCTACCTCAAAGCAGAACCAAGGTGATGGATTCAACAAATGACCTCAGGCCTTCCACTTCAACCCCCCAGCCCAGCACATGCATACAGATGCTTCAGACCTAGGGTGGGGGTGGGGGGGGGCTACCATGAAGGTGTTCATGGTACAGGAGACCTGGTAATCCTATTCCAAAATAACCTTATCAATATGATGGAAATGACAGCAGTCCTTCTGGCCCTGAAAACCTTTCTTCCAATCCTGCAACCAGGCCCCCTTCAAATCTTCACAGATAATACCACACTTGTGGTACCTTAACAACCAAGGAGGGACCAAGTCCTGCCTCCTTTGCTGGATAACGATCCAGATTTGGGACCTTGACTCCAGAAACAACTTATCCCTTCAGGCAACATACACTCCCTTCCCAGGGCAACCAACAAGCAGATCTTCTCAGCAGAACATGCTCTCTACAGCACGAGTGGATGCTGAACAGGGACATTTTTCTAGACCTTGCCCACTGTTGTGGCACACCTCAGGTAGATTTGTTTGCCTCCCTCCAGAACTGACAATTGAAGAAATTCTGAACCAAGGATCAATCTCTCTATGCATTTCCACCCTTCCCTCTCATTCAAAAAGTCCTCCTAAAGATCAGGAAGGACAAACCCAAAATCTTGCTGGTGACTCCTTATTGCCCAAGGCAGCACTGGTTTCCCCCTACTACTCTCACTAGCCAAGGTCAATCACCACAAGTTGCCCCTACTCGCACAACAGAAGGGATCTCATTTGCCCTTGCCTACAGATGTTGGGTCTAACACTCTGGGTGGTAAACTTTTAGTTCCTTTGACACCACTACTCTGAGGATGTGCTTTTAGTCCTGAGGGAGGCCAGGAAACCTATTACAGGGAGATCCTACATGTCAAAATGGGAAAGGTTCCAAGTGGCATCTCCATAGGCACAGGGATCCCTTTCAAGCAGATCACACATCAGGACTAGAATGGGTAACTTATCAAGGCTGGCCTTTCATACACCTCCGTGATAGTCCACCTATCTGGAGTCTCTGCTTGCTTACTACTGGAACTCCCTCTACTAGCCAGGCTGGATGTTAAATTATTCCTGAAAGGGGTCTTGCACATCAGACCACCAAGAAAACCCGTCCTACCTCCTTGGGAAGTAAACATCATCCTGGAAAAACTCCCACTGCCTCCATTCAGTGCTGCAATACTCCAAATGTGCATCTGGAAGACTGTACTGCTGGTGTCCCTTACCTCTGCTAGAAGGATGTCAGAGTTGCAAGCTCTCATGGCCTGCTTCACCCTACACTACATTCCACAAGGATAGGGTGACCCTGTACACTAACCTTTCCTTCATGCCAAATGTGATCACCTAACTGTCCTTTAAACCAATCCATTCACCTGACACCTTCTTCCCCTCTCCCACTAATGACAGTGAGAGAATGCTCCATTCCCTGAATGCACAGACAAGTCCATCAGAAAATCCAACCAACTCCTTTTATCCTTCCACCCCAGAGACCTGGGCAAGGCAGTCTCCAAACAAACCATCTGCTACTCCCACCATTTCAAGGACCTACTCCAGGGAGCAAGTTCATTCTAGTGGGGCTGTGGTGTCCTCCAAAGCCTTCCTCAAAGGCCTGGACACAGCCTCCCTTCTGGAAGTAGCCACCTGGTCCACCATACACACTTTCACCAGGCACTGCAAATTGGACCATGTCACCAGGGCAGGGTTTGAAAGGGCAGTCCTGCAGGGCTTTCTGGAATCGGCTACTTCTACCTCCACCCTTCCCTCTAAGCTGTTACACACTCCCACACTAATACTGCAACACAGGAATAGAAGGATGTAGAATAGTTCAAAACCTTACCATAACCATAGATGTTCTTTTCCATGTTGCAGTATTCCCCCCCCCCCACCTATCCCCCTTTTTCTATTTACCTATCTAAAGGGCACCCCCTAGACTATGGTCATACTAAACAGCAAATGGCACTTTGCACCTCTTGTGGACATCATTTGGCTCTCTACTGGACTGTCCGACTGGGCGTTTAAGTTCTGAGGTCTGTGAGTGCAGATGTCACATTTAAGATCCCTGGTTTATGGCCCTACGTTTGACGTCCTACGCACATAACCAGGCTTAAGCTTTTGCATACGAGCTGACGTTCAGGTCACCTGAGGTGGGGAATCCCACATTAAGAATACTGCAACATTGAAGAGAAGAACATCTATGGTAATAGTAAGATTTTACACCGCTATTCTTTGTGGCCTGCTTTGCTTCTACCAATAGTTTTACCATAAATATACACTAACATTTAACATTAATGTAGCTAACTGGCCTATTCTGTCTGAATATTTCTCTTCAAGAGCTGTGGATCCACAGGCAAATGGTATACCTTCTTTCAGAGTCTCTCTGCCTGCACGTTTCTGACTGGGATCTATTTGTAATGTGACTTGAAGCAAAAGTATTTAGATGCAAGTGCTTCAGTTCATCATTTTAAGAATTTCAAAAATTTCTCCTCCTTGATCTCTACAAAATTTTTTTGAAAGACGAACCATATCGAACATGTTCATGATGAACTTGAATGCACTGAACTTATTCAAAGAATATTCATAAGATCTTGTTGAACAGTAATAATGCAGATGTATTCTACTGAGAATTTTAGTTCAGGTTTGAGCTTTCTGATATCAATTTCTGATATTGACAGCAACATATACCTCTGCGCTGTAACTCTAATTTTCCATTTTTGTCTGTCTATATGATTTTGCCCCTTTTAAATCTAGTCGTTCTTGCAGTTTTTTTTGTTCTGACCCCATACTAGAATGTGGTTAATTAGAACACCACCAAGCCTCTTATGGATTTCTAAAACACTCCAAGCAGTGGCAAAATAACAGCTTGAAGTTGTAAAATTGTCTTTTCACAGTGAAGTACACAGCTGGAACATTGAGCTTTATTTGGCAAAATCTTTAGCCTGAGGGTGGGATTTTTCATCTCCACCATTAAGGCGGTCAGGGCTTGGCTAGACTAGCACTAGTGTTACAATGGTCCTTCACCTTTGCTCACAATACTGTGTGTAAGGACACACCTTCATATCTGAGCATTTAAGGCAGCCACACTGAAATGGTAGGTTACTGCTTTATTGAACGGCATTCAAGATTGGTTTATAACTGCTGCCTGTATGCACTTCATGTCAGTCCATTCCATTTTGATCCTAGTCTGTTGAAGTTGTCTGTCTGGTTCCCTCCACCTTTACCATTTTGATACTTTGGGGGTGGGTCCCAAACCTCTAAAGGGGAGGGGGGGGGGTTAACCAAGAAATGTTGAGGTTCAGTTTTCAGAAGGTTATACCTGTGCTGATTTTTCAAGCCTTACAATTTGAAGGGAAGAATAGCTTGGATTTGGAAAAATTCAGGACTTCCCTGCTTTAAGATGTCATTCCTATAGGTTCCTCTAATTTTGTCCCATTCTCCAGACCAGTTGGAGCGAGAGGGTTTCATAAAGTGTTTCTGTAGCTAATAAGTGGTGTTAGGATATTGCTCTGACTATCTGGTGGTCTTCTTGAGCCTGCTGCAGTGAAGCAGGAGATGTAGAGTCACTGTCATGTATACTGTCAGAACCAGAGTTCTATGCCAATTGGCTGCTGCCCCGCTGTACCTTTTTAGGTTTTGCTGGTCTGCTTCTGTCCAGTGTGACTAAGAGGATATAGTATACATTTGTGTGCAGCACTTTGATTCCAGGTGTTTTCCACTGTTAACTTTTGGGGGGGGACTTTAGCACCTTCTCTGCTCGCAATTGATTTGGATCCTGACCCTTCCCCGCTGGGCTTGAGTTGACCCCCAGCTCCTTTTGAGACCATCTGTCAACCCATTGTTCTGTGGGTCATTACTTTCAATGTAAGTGACCTGTTGTAGATATTTAATTTGGCATGGATGTTGCAGAGCTCAACTCCTTTCAAGGCTGGTGTCCTCATAAGGAATTTCCTTGAGTCCATCCCACTTTAGATATGACCAAGAGGATGCCGAGGATGCCCCTGGTCAAAAATCCCAGGAAGTACAAGCAACACCTCATGGTGAGCCCTAGAGTCTGTCCTTCCCAGGCAAGCCCTTTTAAGTTTAATTTCCTGACTACACTGACCACAAATGCCTCTGCTTTTACTTTGGGAAGTGTCTGGAGGAGAGGGTCTAAGGAGCCATGGTTGATCTACGATGCCGGTGTAAATGTCAATACTTAGAAAACTAATAATGACTTTTTCACCCTGCATGTGTTCAGAACTCCCTCCACACTTCTGAGTGCTATTCAGTCCAGTAGCAGGCCAGATAGGTACAAGTTCCTGGAAAAGACCATGTCTTGAGGCCTGTCCTCTTAAATTGCCTTTTGTTGGCCCAAAGTATGGTTTCCTCAGCTTTGGTGTCTCGCGGGGGGGGGCTGTATACATTTACTGCTCCTGTACTTAATGTTGTAGAATAGTTATGGCACTTTGATTCAGGTCTTGGCTTCTCTTTTGGCAAGGTACGCTTAGCAGCCATATCAAATTTTCATTAAGATACATATTCTCTAGCTTCACCTAGAGGTGCACCTCAAAGCTTTGTAGATTATTTCATCTTATATTGTCTCTTGTTCCACCATGGTGGTATTCAATTTTTTGGAGAAGCTTCCCTTGCTTCCCTTTGAGCATTCTGCTACAGAATAGAAGTGTCGCATGGAAGCCCCTCTTTTTGGACTCATCCTCTGCTAGGAGCTTCAGCCTGTGTGTGCTAATCTGGTTCCTTCTACGTGTGTCCATGAAGACCAACCCTTCATGCCAAAATGCTGGAAGTAACCACAGGCTAATACAGCTCCATCTGTTTTAGCTTTTATTGCATGAATTGTGGGGAATACTTGCTGCATTATGGATGTACATAGACACACAGGTTTACTTGAAATGAGTGAATGTTAAGGAAGGATTCCATACTATTCACTTTTCCAAAAACTACTCTAGTTTTAGGTTTGACTGTCATACTTCATGAAGTTTATCAAAGATAAGGCAAGTCTTGGCCAGAATCTAGAAATGCTCATTCTCCTGGAGCAGTTGCCACTTGCAGACTTTCTTTAGGAATGCCTCCATGAATTGCAGATTTGTGTGGCTGTAATGCAGATATCGCTGAATACGTTTGGAAGGCACTAAGCTGGATCCGATTCAAGGTATAGTACATTTTGGGGGTCTGCTGAAGAACCTACAGAGGGGGGCCAAGCTTTGGACTTCCTAATCAAAATGTAAACTCAGCATCTGGTATGAAAGCGGTGTACTTTCCTTGGTGGTCATTACTGGCAGTTTCCCCTGTCACCATTTCTTCCCAGCTTCAATACTGATGGCTGCAATTTTGGAGTGGGATTAAGTTTGCCTAAAGCTTATTCATGTCTTGTGCTCTAATTTTTGTAGGCTGGCAAAGACCTTTAGGCTCTCAGCATTGTGGGTATAGAGGGATTGTGATCCTGAGAATTTTAGACTAGTTGATTTAAGTGCTGCCAGACTTGGTACTAGTGGTGATGAAGATGGAACTGCTAACAGATTTAACACTGTAGTAAAAGTAGTTTTCATTTCACATGATGTACATAAGGTAAATATTTGTGTCTGGTGCTCTTGCTTGTAGTGTTACAGTAATCGTGCCCTCATGCCAACAGCCCAAGATGGTAAGCTTCTGTGTTGGTAGCTAAACATTATGAATGATTTGATCCTCACTTTAGTTGCGCACATAGCTCTTAATTGTCCATATTTTTGCCTTGTATTTTTCTGTTCCTCAAAAGTTTGGTTTTCTGGAAAATAGGATTGAACTCAGAAAATGAAACCATTAGTTTCAGACTTCATACCCATCAGAATTATTGCTAATGCAAAATGTTTCATTCTAAGAGCAATATTTTAAAAATGTCCCTACTTTTTGGCCTTTGTCCCCCCATTTTTTATGGCTTCATTCAGATTTCTTGCTCATAGAGGATGAGCGGTATGGGTGTGCGTTTGCATAATAGTTTATGCCTTGCCAAGTCTTTGTAAATCCCTGTGATCATTAAAGGTGCATTTGCTACTGTTTAAAATGGTGTCTTAATGCTCGTACGTGAGCACTTTGTGGGTGTACTTGAAATTCTTAGCACCATACCTGTTGGCTTAGTGTGGATGGGGTATGAATAATCTAAGATGATTCCATTTCAGACTGGATACTGTCCCTGCTCTGAGGTATTGCAAATCATAATATCCATATACATAAATAGGAGTGTCCGTATGCATATCCAAACCATATCATTGGATTGTGGGGATTGCTTTAAAGATATAACATAAGGGTTTGAAAATTGCCGTTTTGTTGCACTTATTTAATTGAAGTGTCTGGTCTCTCACTACTTCCAGTAGGTAGTTATATGTTTTGACCTTTTCGGTTTTACATGTTGTATTTGTTTAACTGAGTGTTGGACTGAAAGCCCATTTCTCTCATGACATGGGTTCAATAACAAGTCAAATGGGGGGGGGGGGGGGAGTTGCTATAGAAACAGCAACAGTGAGTATATAATTCAAACCATGCTTAGTTGTATACATTAAGTAGAAGTTAGTCATTGTTAACTGAACATTCATCTCGGAACAAGGCATCAGTAAAAGAGCAGGCCACTATAGAGCACATGCTTTACTGTTTGCTTAGTATCCCTGAAGTAGTGGAAATTTTCTGTAATGGATGCTCTGTGAGTTTAGTTTGGAGATTTTGCAGTGTTTCTTACTTGTACGGAGAATGTTGGCGCATTCTGACCCTGTTTTACTAAATGCTTTCTTATCCCAAAAGGTGGTAAGGTTCAGTCATGAAGGTTTTTACCAGCTTTGAGGATATCTAGGATTGTGTGTGCCCTTCTTACAAAAGCAAAGGAGATGTGGATAGTTCATCCCATGACTGGAAGCAAAGTTTGCCTTTTAAAGAAGCTCCCAGTCGTGGGTTTTGTCTTTTCTAAATAGATGAAATGGCATATTTTGGATAATGGCTGTCTGAAGTAATGTGCTCACAGATGAGCTCATGCCATACTCCAGCTTTGGCTAAAGCACCCTTTTGAGCTAATGCCTTTTTGTTACTGGAGCCAGTAAACCTGTTACTGTGCAAGTTTTTTTTTAGTTGGTGCAAAACGTTTTGTCCGTGTGAGGCAAGGATGATATGGCAACACCTCAATATTGGTATTCTTGGGCTCTAGCATCTCCAGCAAGTTTACTAAAATCTGTGTGCAAAATATTTTATATTCTTGAGGTTGATGTGTATTTTCGTCTTTGTTAATTTAGTTCTGCCTGAAAATGTAGGTGACTGAAGTTTAAAAGCAACAAGTCCGTTAAGTAAATTGTCAGATTCAGGGAAGGGCGTTTGAGAGGATTTAAGAAAATGAAAGAACAATGAGAACAATATGGATAAGAGAACAGACCCCACCCTCCGAACACTCCCATGTCTCAAAGTGGTGGTAGAGAATCTTCCTGAAAATCTAAACTTGACTTCTTTCGGCTTTTCCCGGTTAAGAGTTGCCACAGCGGAACTCCAGTCCGCTAATGATTGGCAATAGATTTTTATGGTGCTGAGGTGCCAGCTAGACGCCCAACCTTCAACGAAGGCACGCCCATTCACACGTCTTTCGAACACCACTCAACTGCGGGAAGGACATGCAGACTCCACACGGAAGGCGCTCCAGCCGAGAATCGAACGGGCAAACCTCTTGCTGTGTGGTGACAATGGTACCGCTGCACCACCGCGGCCATCCCAGACAAGCTGACACTAATTTGGTGAGAAATAGCTCTTGGTTTAAGTAGCCCATTATTTATATTGTATATAGTATTTATGGCTTTTGTACAGGTCTGTCAAGGTGCTAATCCATGTCTAAAACCATGTTGGGCATCTGGAATCCATAATTATGTTCAGGGAGTTTGATCATCAATTTCACTTCTGTACTAATTTTGCCAGGAGATGCATAATGAAAATTGAACCAGATTTTTGAAATTTAACATTATGGAATTTAGGCAGAGGGGTTAAATGCACATGTTTAAACTGGGAAGAGAGGTTGAGTGTATAAGCTATGGTGTATATTGTACTGACTTTTTAGACTATCAGGGTTAAGATTGGATTTTGTGCTGAACATGTATATTTTTCTAGAAGCTTGACTTTCCTGATTCTCTGCAGTAGAAGACAGTTGAAGGTTCTATTTGGAATGTTAGCTATGATAGCAGTATTAGTACCAGGGGTTACTGTGATGGTTTTAGTGAGGAGAAAGTCCTTGTCATTGGAAGATGGGATGATGTTCATCGTGCATACAGCTGCAGTCATAACAGATGGGGTTCTCCTGCCGTCGGGCGGGTCCTCGGTCGGCCGAATTCCAAAGTCTAGGTACGGCGTCGGTTGTCGTTGCTTCTTCCCTGACGCCAGTGCGACAGGGGTATAAAAGAACCAGCAGACGCCATTTTCTTCAGTCTTTCTTGCCGCGCGGTGCCCGAAGCAGAAGCAGTTCGCAAGTGCCGGTCGGCCAGCTCCTGAAATTACTAAAATTTTGCAACCGAAGTCTTCTTGAAAGCTAAGTACCCCGTTGGGGAAACTTTTCTTGCCTCAGACCGATGTAAGACCAAGTTAATAATTGTATTTCATGTGGGAAGCAAATACCGCATAAGGATTTCCATTCCCTCTGTATTCCTTGTTTAGGCCCAGACCACGACGTCTCAGTCTGTCGCTTTTGTGCTACATTCAACAAACGCGCCATTAAGTGTTGGGCGGAGTTCGCCCAGCATTATTTTGGCAAAACATTTAACTATTATGTCGTCGGATACTTCGACTCCAGTTTTGTCTAAAAAGCGCAAAGATAAGGACCGACACACGAGGTCCGCGGCCTCTACCGACACCACGCCAAAGCAGACTACACGTGGTCCGGTTCTCAGCGTGGCGCCTACGCAGCCCCTGATACCAAAGACACTTCATTGGCGGTGTCTCCTGTGCCCAAGGTCGCAGGCTCCTTGGCCCACACCCCGACTACAGATACCGAAGCCACTCTTGGCGGTGATTCTCAAAATGTGGACAGGTCTACCTCCTCTCAAGGTGTCTTCAGACCTTCCTCTTCTTTTTTCCATCAAGGCTTTCACCAAGTCTAAAGCAGCCATGCATTCTAAGAGACCAACTACACAATGCCCATCTCCAGGCCCCATGCCTAAAAAACAGATGCTTAAAATGGCTGAGGATTTAATTACTCTTATCAGGGGTTCTGTAAAGGTTTTCAGTTTGGTATTTTGGAAGTAATTAAACAGAATCCCAGGGGAGGTGACATTAAGGCACAAGTCTCAGAAAAGGAAACTAGATGGCAAATAAGGTTAAATGCAACGGTACCTCCAGGCCTGAATGATTGCATACCCACTAAGCCCCTTATAAGAGATTAGGTTTTATGTAGTATATTGTATGTCTTATGTCTAATATTGTTTTTTTAGATAACTAAGTAGTACATTTATTAAGTATAAATCATATTGATGCTATACAGTTAATGTTATATGCAATAAGATGTAGTGCATATATATGCAATAAAAGTGTTACACAAAACTTTACACTTATTAAGTAATAGGAAGGCTTCAAATAGAAGTATGAATTTCGCACAAGTTTTTATATAAAAAAATTCTTTTAACAATATAGGTAGCAGTTTTTAAATATATGTAATTAGATATGTGAATAAATGATGTAATGTTGGATATTTTAAAATAGAAATTTATAATAATACAATTATCAATATTATTATATGTAAACAGGACATGAATATGTTCAAGGAAATGATGCAAGCACTAGATAAAATAACTGTGACTTTAAGTTAACAACAACTTTTAATTGATTAATTGTGATTTTTGGCGGTTTTTCTGGTATAAATACAAGTGTTTCAAACTTATTAAATGTTCTGATGAAGTCTACGACTGTAGATGAAAGCGCTTAACTTGCTGTTTTTTATGTGATATAATAAAAATATATTTGGATCGTGACTGCTTCACTAGAACTTTATTCGGGTTCGTTTTGGATACTCTTATCAGGGGTTCTCAAACCCCCCCCCCCCCCCCCCCCGGACAAAACTCCCAGAGTGGAGGAAGAATCCCCCTCCTGTGATCAGGGCTTCATTATTTCAAAGCACTCTGAACAGGAACATTCTTACTCCCCTTTTGAAGACTCTGATGCAGAGGAGTTCATTCCCTCTGTATCCCCCCCCCCCATTACTCATTTGGGGAAACTTGGCCTTCCCAGTGGAAGTGTTCCCTTAAGGTATGCAAAGATTATTCAGATTCCAAGAAAAGGCTTAGGGAATTTCTCTTGCTACCTCAGCACAGGCCTCTGGCTATACCTCCTGTCTTGGACATACTAGATGTGTACTCGGAGGCCTGCCTTAACCCGGATTCTCTACCTCCAGCCCCAGTCAAGCCTGACAGGTACTACAGGGTTCCTGACTCGCACTAGTTTATATACAAAAGCCATGCTGCTGACCCAGAAACCATCTCACAGGGCCCCAAGGGAATTGAGGCCTCCACTGCTAAAAATCCATTACCTTCAGAGAGATTCCAGATCCTTAGAAAGGTGGGGAAAAAAGGTATATACCTCGGCTACCTTAACCATGAGGGCATTAAACTGCCAGTTCCATATGCTAAAGTACCAACAGTTTTTGTTATCACAATTGAAAAGTAAAATGTCACAACCTGAACAACCAGACTTGAAGGAGTTGCAGGATTTTGATGCATAGTGCAGAACAAGTGGGTAAACATACCTTACAATGTGGTTTTGATGTTCTAGAGGCCTCATGTAGAGCTGCTGTTACAGGATCAGTCATACGTAGACATGCCTGGCTCAAGGAACAAACCTTGCCAGAATCATGTCAAAGCTAAATTACTAGATTCCCCTCTACAAAAGGATGTATTTGGTGATAATGCTGAGGAGGTATTAAGGAAAATGGAGGAAAAGGCTAAATCAATGCAAACTGTGAAAGATTTTCTACAGGTACAACCCCCACGTTTCAGTAGAAATTGGCCTTCCAAAAATTGGTCCTTTCCAGCCACGGACAGAACCCAAAGAGGTAGATACAGGTGCCCGAGGGGCAAAGGGCAATCTACAGGCGCCCGAGGGGCAAAGGGCAATCCCAAGGATCGTTTAGAGGCAGACAATGGCAAGCTCCTACACAGAGGTGGTGAGGATAACTCGCAATCATTCAGAAAGCAAGCACAATGACTTTCCCCTTTGCATGCCAAGCAAGACTCAAATGGCAGCACCCTTAGGCGGAAAACTGGCATTATTTTCAAAAAATTGGCATATTGTCACAAAAGACAAAATGGATCCTGGACATTATAAGCAGAGGCTACAGATTCCATTTTCACACCCTTCCAAAAATGAGAGGCATGCCAAACCTGCCACACAAAGGGCAGAGGCACAAAGACAAATTTCAGATCTCATAGACATGAAAGCTATTCAAGAGGTACCTATGTACAAACAAGGTCAAGGTTTTTATTCCAGACTTTTCCTGGTACCAAGGAAGGGAAAAGATTGGAGACCTATTTTGGACCTATCCATCCTAAACACATTTCTACTCGTACCAAAATTCAAGATGCTCACTCTACAGCAGCTTGTTCCCATGCTGGGCAAGGAGTCTTGGCTGGTAACATTGGACCTCAAGGAGGCATACCTGCATGTCCCAATCAGACAAAAGTGCAGAAGATACCTCAGATTTCTTGCAGGCTCAACCCATTATCAATTCTCTGCATTGCCCTTTGGCTTATCTACTGCGCCCAGAGTATTCACGAAATGCCTGGCATCAGTAATTGCCTACTGCAGACTTCAAGGGATACAAATATACCCCTATTTGGACTGCCTGATCCAAGCGGACAGCAAGCGCATTCTTCTGAAACATCTGGCTTGTGTAATAATGTTGTTGAATTCTCTGGGATACAGTCAACAAAAAGAAATCAAGGCTAATACCCTCTCGGAAAATAATTTTCCTGGGTGCCAACTTGGACACAAACACCCAGATGGCCTACCTCACGCCAGAGAAGCAGGGGCAACTAACTCAATACTTCAGAACACTAGCAAATTGCACCAGACGACTGCAAGGAAAATCCTGCAGCTCTGGGATTCATGGCATCTTGCATCTTACTAATCCCATGTGCAAAGCTGCATATGAGGAAACTTCAATGGTACCTGAAAAACCTATGGTCTCAACACAGCCACAGTTTGGAAACAATAATACCACTAATTCCATGTCTTCAAAAGGAATTTCTGTGATGGGCTCAAGCATGCCAAACGCAGGTCTCCCATTCAGCAAGCCTCAAGCAAATCAAGTCATCACAACAGACTCCTCGGACTACGCCTGGGGGATGCACATGACAGATCGGTGCATTCAGGGCAAATGGTCCCAAAAAGAAAAGCACCTTCACATCAATCAAAAGGAAATGCTAGCAGTAATAAATGCTATTATAGCTTTCAAAGACCTTCTGCAACCAGGTCAACTATTGATAAGAACGGACAACACCACAGTAATGTGGTACATAAACAGGGAGGAACCCATTCATACCCCCTATGCAGACTGGCCATGTCACTTTGGAACATGGCCCTGGACTTACAAATCGAACTACAAGCACAGTACTTGCCAGGCAAGGAAAACACGCTGGCAGACAACCTAAGCAGAAATATGACAGATCCACACGAATGGAAGTTGCATCCTCAAGTTTTTACAGAGATAATTCAAGCATGGGGAAGGCCAGACATAGATCTCTTTGCCTCCCACAAAAATCACCAATTGACAAAATTCTGCTCAAGGATTTTTCATCCAAAGGCCTGGAGAGTGGACGCTCTCTCAGTTGGACATCAATGACAGTTTATGCCTTACCACCTCTTCCTCTGCTGCCCAAAGTTCTATTAAAAACCAGAGCAGACCAAAGATGATTCTCGTTGCTCCAGACTGGCCAAGACTACACTGGTTCCCACTCCTGAGGAGCCTGATGCATTCCCCACCATGGACCTTGCCTCTAATGCCTCTTCTACTGACTCAGCACAGCTTCAAAACTCTTCACAGTCTGCTAAAAACACTCAATCTAGCCGCATGGAAGATTCCTTAGAATCACAACAGACCCTACTCTCCAAGGAGGTGCAGGATGTCATTTTGGAGGCCAGAAGGCCATCTACTAGAAAAGCTTACTCCGCAAAATGGAAACTGTTTTGTGTCCGGAATGAGAAAAGGGGCCAGGATCCTGGAAAACTGAATTTACCTCAAATATTACAGTATCTAGCTGAGCAGCTAAACAGTGGACTTTCATTCTCCTCCATCAAAATCCATTCCTCAGCCATTTCTGCAGAATACAACACTGATCCACCCTTATTCTCTCACCCCCTCTTAAGACGGTTCCTCAGAGGGGCTAAGAATCTAAAACCCCCAAGGAAACGACCAATACCTGCTTGGGATCTCCATTTCATTCTAGAAAAACTGACCTTGCCTCCTTTTGAGCCAGCTGCCTCATCAGATTTGCAATATTTGTCCTGGAAAACAGCTTTCCTTCTGGCTATTACCTCAGCTCGTAGGGTTTCAGATCTACAAGCTCTCATGGCTATGCAGCCTTTTATCTTCCATCAGGACAGAGTTTCCTTACGAACCAACCCGTCCTTTATGCCAAAAGTGGTATCCAGGGTAGCTTTGAATCGGGCCATACACTTACCTACCTTTTATCCTAATCCTCTAAACAAAGGGGAGAGATTACTACATTCCTTGGACATCCACAGACAACTGCGTTATTATTTGGACAGAACAAAGCCTTTCAGAAAATCAGAACAGCTCTTTGTGTCCTATGCTATAGGAGCTCAAGGAAAGCCAATTTCCAAACAGACAATCTCAAAATGGATAGCCCACTGCATACGCTTTTGCTATTCTTTTCATGGCAAAACTGTACCTACAGGCATCAGATCTCACTCCACAAGGGCCACGGCTACCTCTGCAGCCTTTCTCAGAGGAGTCCCTACCAAAGATATTTTAGAAGCAGCCACTTGGAGTTCTGTGCATACCTTCTCCAAGCACTACCACCTTCCACTATACTCCAAGTCTAGAGCGGGCTTTGCCACTGCAGTCTTGCAGGGCATTCTGGCTCCTAGTTCCACCTAGTGCCTACCACCCCTTTCTTAGCTTTGGGATTCTACCCATCTGTTATGACTGCAGCTGTATGCACGATGAACATGGTACAGTTTTGTACCTACCATAAATGTAGATGTTAGAGTGCTAATACAGCTGCAGTCCAGGCTTCCCTCCCTCCTTCCCCTCTTGGGACAGGCCTATTGGCTAACATCTCCTCATGCAACCTGATTGGGGTATTCATTCTTGATGTATTTGCTTGCACTACTGTATTTTGATTATATGGCATTGCTTTATTACACAGTTATGTATTGCCTTCCTTCTGGGGGCACCTGACATCTGGGGCAAGAAAAACTGAAGAAAATGGTGTCTGCTGGTTCTTTTATACCCCTGTCGCACTGACGTCATGGAAGAAGTGATGACAACCGACGTCGGACCTAGACTTTGGAATTCGGCCAACCGAGGACCCGCCTGACGGCAGGAGAACCCCATCTGTTATGACTGCAGCTGTATTAGCACTCTAACATCTACATTTATGGTAGGTACAAAGCTGTACTATTTGGGGAAGTGGGAAGTTAGCACTGCTGTCACGTGGCTTGGATTGTTTTCTTTTCCCGGAAAAGTCTGGTGTTTAAGGCTGTGGCTACCTGTTCATTTTTTGTTGGGTGGGGGGAGGGAGTAAAACTGCAGTATAACTGATAAACTGGCCTGTTCAACAAAAAAAAAAAAAATAGCCCTTCAGCCGAATGACACTTTAATTTTGACACTGTAGTAGTTTTTCTTTATGAAATGCTAAATGAGAATGACACCAGTTCTTAAACTATATGTTATTGCAGGATATAGCACACACAGGTCAGCCAGCTTCCAAAGCTTCCAGTGCACATGTTCATTGTGCATACAGCTGCAGTCATAACAGATGGGGTTTTCCTGCAGTCAAGCGAGTCCTCGGTCGACCGAATTCCAAAGTCTAGGTCTGGCATCGGATGTCGTCGCTTCTTCCCTGACGTTAGTGCGACAGGGTTATAAAAGATCCAGACGACGCCATTTTCTCCAGTCTTTCTTGCCGCACGGTGCCCGAAGCATTAGCAGTTCGCAAGTGCTGGTCGGCCAGCTCCTGAGATTACGAATATTTTTCAACCGAAGACTTCTTAAAAGCTAAGTACCCCGTTGGGGAAACTTTTCTTGCCTCAGACCGATGTCAGACAAAGTTAATAATTGCATTTCATGTGGGAAGCAAATACCGCATAAGGATTTCCATTCCCTCTGTATTCCTTGCTTAGGCCCAAACCACGACGTCTCGGCCTGTCCTTTTTGTGCTACATTCAACAGACGCACTATTAAGCGTCGGGCGGAGTTCGCCCAACACTATTTTGGCAAAAAGTTTAATTACATTATGTCGTCGGATACTCCGACTCCAGTTTTGAGTAAAAGACGCAAAGAATAAGGACTGACATATGAGGTCCGCGACTTCTACCGATACCACGCTAAAGCAGACTACAGGCGCTCCGGTTCTCAGCGAGGCACCTACGCAGCCCACTTCATTAGCGGTGTCTTCTGTACCCGAGGTCGCAGGCTCTTCGGCCCACACCCCGACTACAGATACCAAAACCACTCTTGGCGGGGAAACTCAGAGTTTTGATAGGCCTGCCTCCTCTCAAGGTGTCTTCAGGCCCTCCTCTTCTTTTTCCATTAAGGCTTTCACTAAATCTAAAGCAGCCATGCATACTAAGACAAGCTCCACAGGGCCCCACTCAAGGCCCCATGCCTAAAAAGCAGATGCTCAAAATAGCTGAGGATTTGATTACTCTTATCAGGGGTTCTCAACCCCCCTCGGACAAAAGGCCCAGAGTGGAGGAAGAATACCCTTCCTCGGACCAGGCCTCCATTACTTCAGAACATTCTGAGGACCAGGAACATTCATACTCCCCTTTTGAAGATTCTGATGCAGATGAGTCCATTCCCTCTGTCTCCCCCCTGAGGATTTCTCTTTTGGGGAAACCTTGCATACCTTGAGGGAACACTTCCACTGGGAAGGCCAAGAGTACTCTGACTCCAAGAAAAGGCTCAGGGATTTTCTCTTGCTCCCTCAGCACAGGCCTCTGGCTATACCTCCTGTCTTGGACATACTAGATGATGTGTATTCAGAGGCCAACCTTAACCCAGATTCTTTACCTCCAGCTCCAGTCAAGCCTGACAGGTATTACCGGGTTCCTGATTCACACCAATTCCTATACAAAAGTCATGCGGCTGACCCAGAAACTATTTCACAGGGTCCCAAGGGAATTAAGGCCTCCACTGCCAAAAATCCATTACCTTCAGAGAGATTCCAGAGCTTTAGAAAGGTGGGAGAAAAGGTATACACATCTGCCACCTTAACAATGAGGGCATTAAACTGTCAGTTCCATATGTTAAAGTATCAAAAGTTTTTGTTATCTCAGTTGAAAAGCAAAATGTCGCAACCTGAACAACCAGACTTGAAGGAGTTGCAGGATTTGTTGCATAGTGCAGAGCAAGTGGATACCTTGCAATGTGGTTTTGATGCTTTAGAGGCCTCATGTAGAGCTGCTGTTACAGGGTCAGTTATACGCAGACATGCTTGGCTCAAAGAGCAAACCTTACCAGATCATGTCAAAGCAAAATTACTAGATGCACCTCTTCAAAAAGATGTATTGTTTGGTGTTAAAGCTGAGGAGGTTTTAAAGAAAATGGAGGAAAAGGCAAAATCAATGCAAACAGTGAAAGATTTTCTACAGGTACAACCACCACGTTTCAGTAGAAATTGGCCTTCAAAAAATTGGTCCTTTCCAGCCACGGACAGACCTCAGAGGTAGATACAGGCGCCCGAGGGGTAGAGGGCAATCTCAAGGATCATTTAGAGGCAGACAATGGCAAGCACCTACACCAAGAGGTGGTGGGGATAGTTACAGCCATTCAGAAAGCAGAACCAATGACTCCCCCTTTGCATGCCAAGCAAGGCTCAAATGGCAGCACCTTTAGGCAGAAAACTGGCATTATTTTCGAAATTGGCATATTGTCACAGAAGACAAATGGATCCTGGACATCATAGACGGAGGCTACAGATTCTACTTTCACACCCTTCCAAAAATGAGAGGCATGCCAAACCTGCCACACAATCAAAGGGCAGAGGCACAAAAACAAATTTCAGATCTCATGGACATGAAAGCTATTCAAGAGGTACCTGCACAAGAACAGGGTCTAGGTTTTTATTCCAGACTATTCCTGGTACCAAGGAAGGGCAAAGATTGGAGACCTATTTTGGACCTATCCATCCAAAACACATATTTACTCGTACCAAAATTCAAGATGCTCACATTACAGCAGCTTCTTCCCATGCTGGGCAAGGAGTCTTGGCTGGTAACATTGGACCTCACGGAGGCATACCTGCATGTCCCAATCAGACAAGATTGCAGAAGATACCTCAGATTTCTTGCAGGTTCAACCCATTATCAATTTCCTGCATTGCCCTTTGGCTTATCTACTGCACCCAGAGTGTTCACGAAATGCCTGGCATCAGTAATTGCCTTCTGCAGACTTCAAGGGATACAAATATACCCATATTTGGACGACTGCCTGATCCAAGCGGACAGCAAGCACATACTTCTGAAACACCTGGCGTTTGTAATAATGTTGAATTCTCTGGGATACGCAGTCAACAAAAAGAAATCAAGACTAATACCCTCTCAAACAATAATTTTCTGGGTGCCAGCTTGAATACAAACACCCAGATGGCCTACCTCACGCCAGAGAAACAAGGGCAACTAACTCAATACTTCAGAAAACTGGCAACTCTCACCAGGCTGACTGCAAGGAAAATCCTGCAGGCTCTGGGATTCATGGCATCTTGCATCCTGCTAATCCCATGTGCAAAACTGCATATGAGGAAACTTCAATGGTACCTAAAAAACTTATGGTCTCAACACAGCCACAGTTTGGAAACAATTATACCACTGATTCCATGTCTTCAAAAGGAATTTCTATGGTGGGCTCAAGCCTGCCAAAGAAACATAGGTCTCCCATTCTGCAAGCCTCAAGCAAATAGTCATCACAACAGACACCTCGGACTACGCCTGGGGGGCGCACATGACAGATCGGTGCATTCAGGGCAAATGGTCACTAAAAGAAAAGCACCTACACATCGATCAAAAGGAAATGCTAGCAGTAATAAATGCTATTATGGCTTTCAAAGACCTACTGCATCCAGGCCAGCTATTGATGAGGACAGACAACACCACAGTGATGTGGTACATAAACAGGGAGGAACCCATTCATATCCCCTATGCAGGCTAGCCATGTCTCTATGGAACATGGCTCTGAAATTACAAATCCAACTTCAAGCACAGTTCCTGCCAGGCAAGGAAAACACGCTGGCAGACAACCTGAGCAGAAATGACAGATCCACACGAATGGAAGTTGCATCCTCAAGTCTTTGCAAAGATCATTCAAGCATGGGGAAGGCCAGCCATAGATCTTTGCCACCCACAGAAATGACCAATTGACAAAATTCTGCTCAAGGACCTTTCATCCACAGGCCTGGAAAGTGGACGCACTCTTTCAGTTGGACAACAATGACAGTTTATGCCTTTCCACCTCTTCCTCTGCTGCCCAAGGTTCTATTAAAAGCCAGAGCAGACAGACCAAAGATGATTCTCATTGCTCCAGAGTGGCCAAGACAACACTGGTACCCACTCCTGAGGAGCCTGACGCATTCCCCACCATGGATCCTGCCTCTAATGCCTCTTCTACTGACTCAGCACAACTTCAAAACTCTTCACAGTCAGCTGAAAACGCTCAGTCTAGCCGCATGGAGGATTCCTTAAATTCACAACAGACCGTACTCTCCAAGGAGGTGCAGGATGTCATTTTGGAGGCCAGACAGCCTCCTACTAGAAAGGCCTACTCCGCAAAATGGAAACTGTTTTGTGCCTGGAATCAGAAAAAGGGTCAGAATCCTGAAATACTGAATTTACCTCAAATATTGCAGTACCTAGCTGAGATGCTAAACAGTGGACTTTCGTTCTCCATCAAAATCCATGCCTCTTGTATTTCTGCAGAATACAACACTGATCCTCCTTTATTCTCTCGCCCTCTCAAGACAGTTCCTCAGAGGGGCTAAGAATATAAAACCCCCAAGGAAGGAACCAGTACCTGCTTGGGACCTCAATTTCATTCTAGAAAAACTGACCCTGCCTCCTTTTTGAGCCAGCTGCTTCAACAGAACTGCAATATTTGTCATGGAAAACAGCCTTCCTTCTGGCTATCACCTCAGCTCGCAGGGTTTCGGAACTACAAGCCCTCATGGCTGTGCAGCCTTTCATTTTCCATCAGGACAGTTTCCTTACGAACCAATCCTTCCTATATGCCAAAGGTAGTATCCAGAGTGGCCTTGAATCAGACTATCCACTTACCTACCTTTTACCCTAATCCACAAAACAAAGGGGAGAGATTACTACATTCCTTGGACATTCGCAGACAGCTCCGTTATTACTTGGACAGAACAAAGCCTTTCAGAAAATCAGAGCAACTCTGTGTCCTATGCTACAGTTGCTCAAGGGAAGCCCATTTACAAACAGACCATCTCAAAATGGATAGCCCACTGTATACGCATTTGTTACTCTTTTTTCATGGTAAACCTGTACCTACAGGCATCAGATCTCACTCCACAAGGGCCACAGCTACCTCCGCAGCTTTCCTCAGGGGGCTTCCTACCAAAGATATTTTGGAAGCAGCCACTTGGAGTTCTGTACATACTTTCTCCAAGCACTATCACCTACTATTATACTCCAAATAGTGCCTACCACCTTTTTTTTTTTTTTTTTTTTTTTTTTTTAGCTTTGGGATTCTACCCATCTGTTATGACTGCAGCTGTATGCACGATGAACATAGTACAGTTTTGTACCTACCATAAATATAGATGTTTGAGTGCTAATACAGCTGCAGTCCAGGTTTCCTCCCCTCCTTCCCCTCTTGGGACAGGCCTAATGGCCAACACCCCCTCATACAACTTCATTGGGGTATTTTTTTATGGTGTATTTGCTTGCAACTACTGCTTTTTCATTATATTGCATTGCATTATTACATAAAATTGTTTTGCCTTCCTTCTGGGGGCACCTGACATCTGGGGCAAGAAAAACTGAAGAAAATGGCGTCTGCTGGTTCTTTTATACCCCTGTCTTACTGATGTCAGGGAAGAAGCGACGACATCCGACGCTGGACCTAGACTTTGGAATTTGGCCGACCGAGGACCCACCTGACGGCAGGAAAACCCCATCTGTTATGACTGCAGCTGTATTAGCACTCTAACATCTACATTTATGGTAGGTACAAAACTGTACTTTTCCACTTGCCCAAACCATTAGCACAAGCTGAGATGACTAAAAGGCTAACTGGGCGCCAAACCCTTCAGCGCTTTGCTGCAGTCGAAGAGCATTCTTCTGTGGGCTTTTGCTGATTGACAGTTGAATTGTGCTGTTCTGTTTGTTGGGTGGGTAAGTTCCCTTTGGGGAAACACCTTCTACATAGTATTCCTAAAACTTTCCTGTGTAGAAAAGTAGATTTTAAGCTTCTGCTGTTTACTTGACTTTGACTTGTAAAACGGGAATGCACTTTCGTTTTTCACAATTTAAACGTTAATTTTTAACATTCTAAATCTGTTCTGTGAAGGAACTTTACACATGCACACATTTTTGGTGCTGCTGTTTTACTAGGAAAAGTGACTTACTTTTTTAATGTTCTGGTTTTGTGCTGCTTAGCTTCTCCTGGAAAGAAGCACCATTTTCAGCTTGACCTGTTCCAAAGTCTGTCCTCCTTCCAGCCAACAGAACAGTTAACTAAACATCCTTTGCTAGCAAATTTGCTTCTCCTGCAGGTGGATGACTCTTGCCAAAGTTGGCATTTCAGGCCATTAGTCTCTTCCCCTGGGTCACTCTGGTGTTGCCCATACAGCCACTATGGACTGGGGATTAGCCATGTCTTCTGCAGCTGTGCCCTCTGTGCACAAGGGAGAGTCACTCTTGTTTTTTTTTTTTCCCTCGCCCCTGCTTAGTCAAAATGTGCCTGTCTGACCTTTTAATCCGGTTTGCCACAACTTTCATGTCAAAAAGAAACCCACAACCTAAACATGCATCTTCTGCACCAGCTTCACTGGTCTGGATAGTTAAATCTGTCTCCAGGTCTTGTACGGGCTATAGACTCATCAGGTGGGTCCTGGTAAAAGAAAAGGATTCCAGTTTTTGATTCAAGAAATCCCATCTGGAGAAGGGATGGGAAAGCTACAGGTTTTTCTCATATTTCTGATTCAGACTTTGAGGAGAATATCTTATCTAAATCTCCCTGTCAAAGTATTTCCAGAATGTGCCAGTGTTTTCAGAGAGAAATGAGGTTTCTCAGTCCATCAAAAAATACTTTTAATTGTTGAACCTGGTATTTGCAGACCCTCCTCCCATCCCCTGTACTGTCTGCATTAGAGGATGTGGCTGTCAGACTTTGGTTTCTCTGATAGCCAGTCTCCTGCAGCTATGACAGCCGATAAAACTGTGCAAAGTTCCTCGGTCTTTCAAATTTTTTATATATTCCTCCCAGACCTGAATTAGTAGTTATATCTTTAGTTAATCCATCAGTTGCCAAACATGTTGATTCTAATCCTTCCCCATTACCAAGGAGGTGAAACATAACTTTGAGGGGGAAGTTTACATTTCTGCAACTTTTACATGAGTTTGGCAGATCAAAATTCTGAAAATTTATTTTAACTAGTTTGAAAAATGTTTTAACTGCATTCTCTCCAGCCCTGTGAAAAAAAAAATCTGTGTGGTTTAGTTTCAGTTTTTCAGCTCACTACTCACTGTTAGTGGAGTCTGTAGATATTACATTCAGGGCCGTTGGCACTGTTAACACTTTTATTGCATTATCATTGAAGACATGGGCAAACATACATTCTTGTACGAAAGAAAGCAAATCTTAATGTTCCAAGTTACAAGCATTATACATCACCTATATTCTTTTGCATAACTATCATCAATCCATCATTACATTAATTGCTCAATTCCTGCCTTCCCTTAAACCTCACTCCTCCAAAACATTCTACATGTCTTGTTTCCACAATTTCCATTTTTTTATGTAACTTGCTCGTGCACTTTTCTAAATATACCACTTATGTTTTTTTGTCTGTTACAATATGCATTCAGTACTTCAAATACTTTGTAGACTTTGATTTCCATTTTCTAGTACTCCCCATTTCCTTTGTCCCTGATATTCTGTTGAATATCTTCTGAAATCCTTTATCAAATTCATATGCTCACTTCTTTGCAAACTTGTCTCCTTATAACTTTGCTATTTGCATTCTGCATTTCTTAATATAATTCTATACTTTTTTGTCCATAACCTTCAAGGCCACTTTCCAAAATATGGATAGCTTTGCAATTGTGATAAGTTATTGTTCTCGCCTATTATACATGACAGCTTTTTTGAATGTGTATTTCCAGCTTGTTACATGCAGACACTCGGGCTGATTTTTTTATAATGTTTATCTCCATTTGAGCCTGTCGCATTTTGCAAGAAGCACCCCATGTAATATATTTAATGTAAAACAGTTTTGTACATTTTCAAATGAAGTTCTGATTGTAATAGTTGTCCCAAACTGACTGATGTACCCAGAGGCATTACCTAACCTAAACTTAAGGTTATCCATTCTTGGGTGCATTTTCCAGTCTGTGACTCCTACTTACACGAATTGTCTGTTCTTGTTTTTATTCCCCTCCCAGATGCGCAAAACAGCTTGTATGCTTTCAGAAAACTTTTAGCCTTAAACTGCAATAGCCATCTTTAAAACCAAATTTATTCTCTGTTTTAGTAAATGCATTAAGTATTTCAGTACCAGGAAAGTGGCCATCTCTTCTTCACTTCCAATAATTTCAGTCTTCATTCTTTACTAAGCTGTTTGGCTTTGTACCTTTTTAATTGCAAGATTCCCTCAGCGTACAACACCCAGATTTACTGCCTGCACCTGTAATCTGCTTATTTCCAACAAGAGCAGAATATACAGCTGTCCTTTACTGCACACGTCTGAACTCACACTGAGCATTATTTGCTAAAGGAAAACATTATTCAGTGTCTTTGTTTTATGTAAGCAGATGGGCTTTAAAAAAAAAAAAAGTGTATTTAAGCTATGGGCATTAATCCATTCACCTATCCAGAACTAAGAGTCAGCATCTTAGCTGTATATATTGTAATCTGTGCAATTTTACACCCGATCCCTGACCTCAATAAGACAAGATTGCAGCCTATATTCACCTGTGTTTTGTCCAGCCTTTCTTATTTTACATTGTAATGCCTGCATTTCTTAAAACTTAAAGTAAATGAGCACTTTATTTTAGCACTTTTAACAATCCTTGAAAACCCTTTACTGGATAAAGTACAATTTATTGTAAAATGTTTTTTCCCTTTTTGGTGTCATTTCAAACAATGACAAAGGGTGCTGTGTGCTTTTCAGTAACCCCTCCCCCGACAACAAATGTCCAGTCTTTCTCTGCTAGTTTTTCTTGCAAAGCCTTTTCACAAATAATTCATGCTTTGTAGTATCACATTTACTCACTAATTTCAGTGTTGCTGGTCTGCTTCCTGTGCATCTCCCAGACCCAGAATCTGGTTAAAATCCAATGTAGTCCAGATTTTTCTAATCAACTCCTGTGCCCCCCAAACATTTTCCTTTAGAACAGGTGGGAGGTTTCACTGGAAGTCTCTCTGAGATTTGTCCGAATACTGAGAAGCAGAGACCCCTTCTGTTTGGCTCAAACTTTTTGTATTTCCTTAGCCAGTTCTGCATAAAAAGATTGATCCACTAATCAAAAACAATGTTCTAAAGACAACTAGGTACAGCAGCTTGTCTCACCTACCTGTCGACATTTCTTGACTGCTGGGATAAATTCGCATCTGATGTTGTAAATCTTTTGTTCTTAAATTACAGCTAGGACCTCTGTTCCATCCTTGGAACCGATACGGCCTTTTTCCAGCTCGCGCAAGCGAAAAACCCTCAGCTAAGAACCTACCCACAATGCCCCTCTCCTAGATACTCCAGATCTCATTTGCCGTGTTCCTAGTCAGACGTGTTGGCCATCTCTCTCAAAGCCAAGTACTAAATTGTTGATTTATGACACTGTTTTTTTCTTCAAAATTACAAAATTTTTAGTCGTTAGCATTTTTCACTGTCACCTATTTCCTCCCGTTTTCCTTGGTAATTTAAAATGTTACCCTTTTTGTTACTGTCACACTCCTGTCTTTGATGGGCCTTCCCTTTTTACTAGTAGTATTCCTTAACTAACATTACTGGTATTTTATTATTTTATCTTTATATTTTAAAGATTTTTATTTATTTATATACATCTTATTCTTTCTATTGGATAGCATTGTTTTCCTTACCATGTCAGACAAAGCTAAGTTGGATTTTAAACAGTGTGAAGTGTGGACACAAGATGCCCAACTCAGATGTACGTCTGCTGTGTCTATTGTTTGTGTGTGGATCATATTAAAGTGGATTGTGACATTTGTGCTAGTTTTAGTAATCGGACAGTAGCAGAACGTAAGAATAAACTTGCACCCTTCTCGGAGGCTCTATCTGGGACGGAAGTCTCACCCTCTCCTAAGACCAGAAAATATAAGGAAAAACTGAGTCACTCAATTCCTGCATCCCCATCAGTTACAGAACCAAGTAGGCTCCGTGCTTCGCCAGCGCCCTTGGTGCAGACCTCTGCACCAGGATCTGTCCTCTCCCACTGTGCCAGCCATGGTATTCATTCCTATTTGGGTTCCAACCACGGCACCACTGACCTCGGTGCTGTCCTTTATTCCCATGTTGGCTCCGATGACTGTACTTGCCTTGGCACCATCCCTGTCCACAGTGCCAACAGCTTCTTTGGCTCCAATACTCCGATGACTGTACATGCCTTGTCAACCATCCCCGGCCCAGATGCCGACAGTTTCTTCGGCTCCATCGACTCCAAATTTTGAATACCTGCCAAGGAGAAGATATTCTCCAACTTACGACCCTTTCTTGTGGCAGAGGTTTAGCCCCTTTCTAGAAATACCCGATTCCCCTTCAGCCTCCTTTAGATCCACTAAGAATTTTTCTGAAATAGACCTAGTGTGGGTTGTGGATCAGCTTCTGGCAGCTGTGGGATTGCCCACTCCAGCTAGACCTTCAGTCTGTCCTGACTCTGAATCCTTTACCTCATCTTCCCCTACTTATTCTCCTCCAGCATCCTCCCTGTTCCCCGGTACCAGTGCCTGCATTTATACATACCATCTCTGCTCTGACAAGAAGCGTTTCCCCTGTCGGCACTGACCACCCTTGCTGCATTGGCTACGGTGGAGCAAATGCTTTCTTGGAGCGGTGCTTGTACCTCCTGTACCTTGGTACCTAATCCGGCACCTATTTTCTCGCTGGCACAGTTTGTCCACGGCTCCGACTGCTCCCACTTCTCTCGGAGCCCCTCAACTGGAGGTGGGCTTGAGTAGGCCTGCTGTACAGGTGATGGAAAGGGCCCTTCATTCTGAAGGCTTGCAACCAGCACCTAGGACATCAGTATTAGAAACCCTCCCCCTCCCTGCTCCTCTCCCAGCCTGCTATGTTGGGTCCCTGGGCACAGGAGTCACAAGAACCCCCTGTGAAGGGAACCCCTTCTCCAGAGTTTTTCTCAGAAGATCCCACTGGAGAGCCACCCTGGAAGAAACTGTGCAAGAGGAAGGACCTAAACTCACTGGAGGACTCTATCACAGAAGACACCGATTGTAGTGAGGGAGAAAGGGTCCCCACGCTCTTCCCCCAGACGTTTCATTCGGAGATCTTCTCTAAATCCTCAAACAGTGGGGGGAATGGAAGTCCTCTAACCCTTCTGAGCAATCTGCGTTTCTGCAGGCCTTCCGTGCCCAGCCATCTACTTCCTGGGTGATCTCACCAGCAGATGATCTTGTTAAACTAATTGTGCAGTGTGCCTGGAAATCCCTGGACAAAGTAGAACCTGTATCCCAGAGGCCGGACAAAATGTTATCTATACCTGAAGACCAGCTCCATTGGTCCAAGCAGCTGACAGTTGGATTCTATGGTCATGGCGGCAGCCACCAAGAGGGAACTGGCAGAAGATAGTTCCACTATCCATCCGCCAAACGAGTCTAGGACCTTGGACAGATTAGGGAAGGCGGACCTATGAGTCAGCGACCTTCACCATTTGTTCGCTGAATTATCTGGCACACTTGACTCCATAGAGACCTAATTTCTGAAATGTCTTCCTCTTTGGTGGTGGTGGTGGTACTGCCTGATGAGGTATGTGACACTGTAGCCTCGCAGCTAGCTACCCTTGAATCCATCTCTAACTCCTCTATGCGTTTGATATCTCACACCACCGAGGGGGCAGTTCCAGCTGCTGCATCTGGTGTTGTCATGAGACATAATGCTTGGAAGCGATTGTGTGACTTTGCAGACCCCTTGAAGTCTTCCTTCGTCAATGCATCTGTCAACAAATTTGCACTTTTCGGACACAAGGTACAAGACACACTTGCATGTAGTGAGAAAGACAAAGACTTTTGTCTGCTGTGGGCATAAGCTTTTCCAGCCTCCAAAGGTCCTACTCCAGGAACCAGAAAAGAGGAAATATATGGTTTAAGAAAGCCCAAGGATCCTTTGACACTCGTAGTGAACAACCCCCCCCAGGGCAGAGGGGACAACTCGTATGGAAGACCTACCTTTTGGGGTAGAGGGTCCGCGTAACCAGGTTGCCAGAGATTCTTTCTCCGGCAGACCCTACCAGCGCTCCTGAGCAGTGGCCCGATTGCTTTCCTCTGGAAGCAGTCGGGGGATCGTTTTCTCTGCATTTACCAGCCTGGCATCTTATTACTACCGATGTTTGGGTGCAGCGAATAATATCCAGAGACTACCAAATACCATTTGACTTAATTCCCAGACCCGTCAAACGAATCCCCGATTGTACCACCCAATCAGAGGGAATTGGCAGCCTTAGAAATAGAAAAATTGCTAAGAAAAAGTCATCCAACCAGTCCCACCAGAACAGACAGGATCTGGGTTTTACTTGAGGTTCTTTTTAGTGCCAAAAAAGACGGGGGACTAGAGACCCAATCCTAGATCTCAGCCTACTGAACAAATTTATCAAACCTCAAAAATTCTGGATGGTCACAGTACAGTCCATTCTTCCCTTCCTAGGGAGGGACAATTGCATGTGCTCTATAGACCTACAGGATGCGTACTACCACATAAAGATGGATCACCGCTCCCGGAGGTTTCTCCGCTTCCGACTGGGAGCCAATCACTACCAGTTCAGGGCACTGCCATTCGGTCTCTCGACAGCCTCCCGAGTGTTCACTAAATGTATGGCAGTTATGGTAGCCCATCTTCGACTACAAGGATTCCAGGTGATGTTCATAGTGTTTCACTGTTGTAGTCATTACACTTGGGTTATCCTGCTGGCAGGCTACCCTCAGTCGGCCTGAATTCCAAATTCCTGGTCCTGTCTGTTGACGTCGCCTCTTCCTGACGTCAGTGTGCCAGGGCTATACAAGATGAGGCTGACGTCATTTTCTTCAGTCTTTCTTGCCGTGCGGTGCCCGAAACAAAAGCAGTTCGCAAGTGCCGGTTGGCAGACTCCTGAGATTTTCAAAATTGAATTTCAGAACCGAAGTCTTCAATAAAGCTAAGTACCCCATTGGGGAAACTTTTTTTTACCTCTTAAGGATTTTCACTCTTACTGTATTCCTTGCCTAGGCCCTGACCACGGCGTTGCTAGTGGTCGGTTTTGTGCTAGATTCAACCAACGCACTGTTAAGCGTCTGTTTGATTTTGCTTTACATTACTTTGGCCGAAGGTTTAACTACATAATGCCGTTGGAACAGCTGACGACCGGAATTCATAAAAAACGCAAAGACAAAGAAAAGGACAGGCATCCAAGATCCAAAACTGACTAAGCCTCTTCTAGGCCAGTCGCTGGTTTGCCGGTTCTCAGTGAGGTGCTTTCGCAGCCCCTGACACCCGCTACCTCAGAGCCACAGGCTGCCTCCAACTCCCACGTGGAGACAACTAGGCCTCTGGAAACTCAAAGTATTGGGCCTATGAAAACTATTCCCTCAGATGGGTCCTGAGCCGCTGAGCAGGCATCTGCTTCTGAGGGTGTTTTCAGACCTACACAGCTTTATATCAAGTCCACTTCACCAGCCAAGGCGGAGTTTAAAACACCATTAAAGAAAAACAAGTACAGCATTCTCCTGGACAGTCATCCATACCAAAGAAACAGATGCTTAAAATGGCCGAGGACCTAAGTACTCTGATCAGGGGTTCCCATCCCCTTCCTGATAAAAGGCCTAGACAAGACACTGACTCCTCTGACCAGGTTTCTATTTCCTCCGATTCCTCTTCAGAACAGGGATATTCTCTTCCTCCCTATGAGGACTCTGATGCTGAAGAATCAATCCCTTCAGCCTCTCCTCCTGAGGATTACTCTTTTGGGGAAACCCTGCACACCATAAGGGAGCATTTCTATTGGGAGAGCAAGGATTATTCAGAATCCAAGAAAAGGCTCACTCTTTTTACTGCCTCAGAACAGGCCCCTTGCTATCCCCCCCCCCCCCCGTACTAGATATTGTTGATGTATTTTCTGAATCCAGTTTGTCTCCTGATTCTTTACCCCCTGCACCGGTCAAGCCAGCTAGGTACTAAAGGGTCCCAGACTCTCATAAATTTCTTTATAAAACCCTGCTGCTGACCAATTTCTCAGGGTCCCAAAGGGGTCAAGGCTTCCACTGCAAAAAACCCTGTTCCCTCTGATAGGGATTCTAGAGTACTGGATAGATGGGGGGAAAAGGTTTACACTTCTGCTACTTTAGCAGTAAGGGCTTTAAACTGCCAGTTTCACATGCTTAAATATCAACAATACCTAATGTCTTTGCTAAAACAGAAAATGCTTACAAGCTCAGAATGTCCTGACAATAAGGAAATGCAGGATTTATTGCATGCAGCTGAACAAGTGTGAAAGCATACTCTGCAATGTGGTTTTGATTCATTAGAGGCTTCTTGCAGAGCCGCAGTTAGACTCTGTCATTCGGAGGCATGCTTGGCTAAAAGAACAGTTTACCAGATCATGTTAAAGCAAAATTATTGGATGCTCCATTACAGCATGATACTTTGTTTGGTGTTGAGGCAGAAGATGTGTTAAAGAAAATGGAGGATAAAGCAAAATCAATGCAGACAGTAAAGGATTTCTTACAGGTTCAGCCACCTAGATTTAGCAGGAACTGGCCTTCTAAAAAATTGGTCCTTTCCAGTGTCAGGCCACAAAGAGGCAGATACAGATGCCCTATAGGCAGATCTCAACCCAAAGGCTCATACAGACCTAAACAATGGGGTGCTTCAGCCCCTAAAGGCGGAGAAGACAAATCGCAACCTTATAGGAAACAGTCCTAATGACTTCCCTCTACAAAAGTAAAAGCACTTACCTTTTGACAGCACCCTTGGGGGGGAAAACTAGCACTTTTATCACAAAACTGGCGCATGATCACCCAGGACAAATGGGTACTGAATATTGTTTCTCAGGGTTACAGGTTCCACTTTCACACCCTGCCAAAGTCAAAAGGTATGCTAGACCTGCCACAAAACCAATGGGCAGAGGCGCAAAAACAAATTTCCGCCCTCATGGACATGAGAGATATTCAAAAAGTACCACAGCAAGAACAGGGGAAGGATTTTGACTTTTCTTGGTACCCAGAAGGGACTAAGCCTGGAGGCCAATACTGGACCTGTCAATTCTAAATACTTTCCTGGATGTTCCAAAATTCAAAATGTTGACACTGCAGCAACTTCTACCCATGCTGGGCAAGAAGGCTTGGCTAGTTACTTTGGACCTCAGAGGCATACCTGCATGTCCCAATTGGACAATCTTGCAGAAGATACCTCAGATTCATAGCTGGCTCAATGCATTACCAATTCTCTGCACTGCCCTCTGGCTTATCTACTGCACCCAGGGTCTTCACAAAATGCCTGGCACCAGTAATTGCATTTTGCAGACAAAAAGGAATTCAAATATATCCGTACTTGGACGACTGCCTTATTCAAGCAGAGAGCAAGGACATTCTACTAAAGCATCTGGCATATGTAAAAATTAATAATTTTCCTAGGGTACACAGTAAACAAAAATAAATCAAAACTAGTGCCCTCTCAAGAGATAATATTCCTGGTTGCAAGCTTAAATACAACTGCCCAGATGGCTTATCTCACGCCAGACCAGCAAAGGCAACTGACATTACTTTCAAATGATGGCAACAAAGACCCAGCTACCTGCAAAAAAAAAGTTCTGCAGGCTTTGGGCTTCATGGCATCTTGCATCGGGCTAATTCCATATGCAAGACTGCATATGAGGAAGCTACAATGGTACACAAGTGTTTGGACTCAACATTGGCACAGCCTGGAAACAATAATAACTTATTCCCTGCCTGTAACAGGAGATGTTCATCGTGCATACAGCTGCAGTCATAACAGATGGGTTATCCTGCAGTCAGGCGGGTCCTCGGTTGGCCGAATTCCAAAGTCTAGGTCCGGCGTCGGTTGTCGCTGCTTCCCTGATGTCAGTGCGGCAGGGGTATAAAAGAGGCAGCAGACGCCATTTTCTTCAGTCTTTCTTGCCGCGCGGTGCCCGAAGCAGAAGATGTTT
This sequence comes from Protopterus annectens, assembly GCF_019279795.1. Classification (NCBI taxonomy): domain Eukaryota; kingdom Metazoa; phylum Chordata; order Ceratodontiformes; family Protopteridae; genus Protopterus; species Protopterus annectens. Next base: position 191,696,371 of record NC_056746.1, on the reverse strand, counting down.
GCAAGTGCCGGTTGGCCAGCTCCTGAGATTTACGCAAGTATTTCAGCCGAAATCTTCTTGAAGGCTAAGTACCCCGTTGGGGAAACTTTTCTTGCCTCTGACCAATGTCAGACAAAGTTAATAATTGCATTTCATGTGGGAAGCAAATGCCGCATAAGGATTTCCACTCTTTCTGTATACCTTGCTTAGGCCCAGACCACGACGTCTCGGCCTGCCATTTTTGTGCTAGATTCAATAAGCGCACTAAGCATCGGGCGGAGTTCGCCCTTCACTTTTTTTGCAAACAAATTTAATTGTATTATGTCGTCTGATACTCCGACTCCAGTTTTGAGCAAAAAACGCAAAGATAAGGACCGACATACGAGGTCCGCACCACCTACTGAAACCAGGCTAAGACAGACTACCGGTTCTCCGGTACTCAGCGAGGTGCCTACGCAGCCCCTGAGTACCGATGACCATGCATTACCGGTGTCTTCCGTACCCGAGGTCGCAGGCTCCTCTGCCCCCATTCCTACTACAGATCCAGACGCCACTCCTGGCGGGAAAACACAGAATTTAGACAGGCCTGCCATTTCTCAAGGGGTCTTCAGGCCTTCCTCCTTCTCCATTAAAGCCTTCACTAAATCTAAAGCAGCCATGAAAACCAAAAAACAGGTTCCTCAGACCCCCTCTCAAGGCACCATGCCTAAAAAAACAGATGCTTAAAATGGCTGAGGATTTGATTACTCTTATCAGGGGTTCTCAACCCCCTCTGACAAAAGGCCCAGATTAGAGAAAGACTACTCTTCCTCTGATCAAGCTTCTATTACCTCAGAACTATCTGAGGACCAGGATTATGCCTACTCTCCATTCGAAGACTCTGATGCAGAGGAGTCTATTCCCTCTGCCCCCCCCCCCCCCCCCCCCCCGAGGACTTCTCTTTTGGGGAAACCCTGCATACATTGAGGGAACACTTTCACTGGGAAGGCCAAGATTACTCAGATTCCAAGAAAAGGCTCGGGGAATTTCTTCTGCTCCCCCAGCATAGGCCTCTGGCTATCCCTCCTGTTTTAGATATATTGGATGGTGTGTACACAGAAGCCAGCCTTAATCCTGATTCTTTGCCTCCAGCTCCTGTTAAACCAGACAGGTATTACCGGGTTCCTGATTCTCACCAGTTCCTATATAAAAGCCATACTGCTGACCCAGAAACAGTTTCACAGGGTCCCAAGGGAATTAAGGCCTCTACTGCTAAAAATCCATTACCTTCAGAGAGAGATTCCAGAGCTTTAGAAAGGTGGGAGGAAAAGGTGTACACCTCGGCCACTTTAACCATGAGGGCATTAAACTGTCAGTTCTATATGTTAAAGTATCAACAGTTTTTGATATCATCAGCTGAAAAGCAAGATGACACAACCAGAACATCCAGATTTAAGAGTTGCAGGATTTGTTGCATGGTGCAGAGCAAGTGGGTAAACATACCTTGCAGTGTGGTTTTGATGCTTTAGAGGCCTCATGTAGAGCTGCTGTTACAGGGTCTGTTATACGTAGGCATGCTTGGCTCAAAGAGCAAACCTTACCAGATCATGTCAAAGCTAAATTATTAGATGCACCTCTTCAAAAAGATGTATTGTTTGGTGTTAAAGCTGAGGAGGTGCTAAAGAAAATGAAGGAAAAAGCGAAATCAATGCAAACAGTGAAAGATTTCCTCCACGTTTCAGCAGAAACTGGCCTTCAAAAAATTGTTCCTTTCCAGCCACGGACAGACCTCAAAGGGGCAGATACAGGCGCCCAAGGGGCAGAGGGCAACCTTGAGGATCTTAGAGCCAGACAGTGGCAAGCACCAACCCCAAGAGGTGGAGAAGATGGATCACAGTCTTTTAGAAAACAGACACAATGACTTCCCCCTACACCTGCCAAGCAAAGCTTTAATGGCAGCACCTTTGGGCAGAAAACTGACGTTCTCAAAAAGTTGGCATATTGTTACAAAAGACAAATGGATTCTGGACATTATAGACAGAGGCTACAGGTTCCACTTTCACACCCTTCCAAAAATGAGAGGCATGCCAAACCTGCCACAAAATCAAAGGGCAGAGGCACAAAAACAAGTTTCAGCTCTCATGGACATGAAAGCAATTCAAGAGGTACCTGCAAAAGAACAAGGTCAAGGGTTTTATTCCAGACTATTCCTGGTACCGAGGAAAGACAAAGATTGGAGACATATCTTAGACCTATCCATCCTAAACACATCTACAGGTGCCAAAATTCAAGATGCTCACATTACAGCAGCTTCTTCCCATGCTGGGCAAGGAGTCTTGGCTGGTAACATTGGACCTCAAGGAGGCATACCTGCATGTCCCTATCAGTCAAGATTGCAGAAGATACCTCAGATTTCTTGCAGGTTCAACCCATTACCAATTCTCTGCATTGCCCTTTGGCTTATCTACTGCACCCAGAGTGTTTACGAAATGCCTGGCATCAGTAATCTCCTTCTGCAGACTACAAGGGATACAAATCTACCCATATCTGGACGACTGCCTGATCCAAGTGGACATAAAGGACATACTACTGCAGCACCCGGCGTTTGTAATAAAACTGTTGAACTTCCTGGGATACACAGTCAACAAAAAAAATCAAAACTAATACCCTCTCAACAAATAATTTTCCTGGGTGCCCGCTTGGATACAACCACCCAGATGGCCTACCTCACACCAGACAAGCAAGGGCAACTGTCTTGATACTTCAGAAAAATGGCGACTTACACCAGGCTAACTGCAAGGAAAATTCTGCAGGCTCTGGGATTCATGGCATCTTGCATCCTACTAATCCCAGCTGCATATGAGGAAACTTCAATGGTACCTGAAAAACTTATGGTCTCAACACAGCTTGGAAACAATTATCCCACTCATTCCATGCCTTCCAAAGGAATTTTTGTGGTGGACTCAAGCTTGCCAAAGAAACACAGGTCTTCCTTTCTGTGTACCTCAAGCAACTCAAATCATCACAACGGACGCCTCAGACTACACCTGGGGAGCACACATGACAGATCAGTGCATTCAGGGAAAATGGACCTGAAAAGAGAAACACCTTCACATCAACCAAAAGGAAATGCTAGCCGTGCAAAAGGCTATTATGACCTCCAAAGACCTACTGCATCCAGGCCAGCTGTTGATAGGGACAGACAACACCACAGTGATGTACATAAATAGGGGGGAACTCATTCATACCCCCTGTGCAGGCAAGCCATGACCCTATGGAACACAGCACTGGAATTGCAAATTCAACTGCAGGCACAATTCCTGCCGGGGAAGGAAAACACACTGGCAGACAACCTAAGCAGATGACAGATCCACACGAATGGAAGTTGCATCCTCAACTTTTCACAAAGATAACTCGGGCATGGGGACAGCCAGACATAGATCTCTTTGCTACCCACAGAAATTGCCAGTTGAAAAAATTTTGTTCAAGGACCTATCTTCCACAGGCCTGGAAAGTGGACGCACTTTCCTTCAATTGGGCAACATTGACAGTCTATGCCTTCCTGCCTCTTCCTCTGTTGCCCAAAGTTCTATTAAAAGCCAGAGCAGAGGCCGAAAATGATTCTCATTGCTCCAGACTGGCCAAGACAACACTGGTATCCGCTCCTGAAGAGCCTGACACATTCCCCACCATGGATCCTACCTCTAGTCCCTCTTCTGTTGTCCCAGCACAACTACAAAACTCTTCACAGCCATCTCAAAACTCTAAATCTAGCTGCATGGAGAATTCCTTGATTTCCCAACAGTTTCTCCTCTCCAAGGAGGTGCAGGATGTCATCTTGGAGGCCAAAAGACCTACTAGAAAGGCTTACTCCGCCAAATGGAAACGATTTTGTGCCTGGAATCAAGAAATGGGACAGAATCCTTGGGTAATAAATATACCTCAAATTTTACAGTACCTAGCTGAGATGTTAAACAATGGACTTTCCTTCTCCTCCAAGATCCACGCTTCAGCCATTTCTGCACAATACAACACAGATCCTCCATTATTCTCTGACCCTCTCTTAAGGCCGTTCCTCAGAGGGGCAAAGAATTTAAAACCCCCAGGGAAACCACCAGTCCCTGCTTGGGACCTCAACTACGTATTGGAAAAGCTGACCCTTCCTCCCTTCGAGCCAGCTTCTTCAACAGAGTTACAGTACTTGTCATGGAAAACAGCCTTTCTTCTGGCTATCCCCTCAGCATGCAGGGTTTTGGAGCTACAGGCCCTCATGGCTGTGCAACCATTCATCATTTTCCATCAGGACAGAGTTTCCTTACGAACCAATCCTACCTTTATGCCAAAGGTAGTATCCAGTGTAGCTTTGAATCGGACTATCCACTTGCCTACCTTTTATCCTAATCCACAAAACAAAGGGGAAAGACTATTACATTCCTTGGACATTCACAGACAACTTCGTTACTACTTGGACAGAACAAAGCTATTCAGGAAATCTGAGCAACTCTGTGTCCTATGCTGTAGGTGCTCAGGGAAAGGCTATTTCCAAACAGACAATTTAAAACTGGATAGCCCACTGCATACACTTTTGTTACTCATTTCATGGAAAAACTGTGCCTGCATGCATCCGATCCCACTCCACCAGAACCACAGCTACCTCTGCAGCCTTCCTCAGGGGGGGTCCCTACCAAGGACATTTTGGAAGCAGCCACCTGGAGTTCAGTGCGCACTATCACCTCCCACTATACTCGAAATCTAGAGCGGGCTTTGCCACAGCAGTCCGGCAGGGCATCCTAGCCCCTCCTAGTTCCACTTAGTGCCTACCACCCTTACTTAGCTTTGGGATTCTACCCATCTGTTATGACTGCAGCTGTATGCACGATGAACATAGTACAGTTTTGTACCTACCATAAATGTAGATGTTCTAGTGCTCATACTGCTGCAGTCCAGGTTTCCCTCCCTCCATCCCCTCTTAGGACAGGCCTTATGACAAACGCTTTTCATATAACCTTTTTGGGGTATTCTTTTATGGTGCATTTGCTTGCAACTACTGTTTTTGATTCATCAACATTGCATCTTTGCATAACATTGTTTGCCTTCCTTCTGGGGGCACCTGACCTCTTGGGCAGGAAAAACTGAAGAAAATGGCGTCTGCTGCCTCTTTTTATACCCCTGCCGCACTGACATCAGGGAAGAAGCGACGACAACCGACGCCGGACCTAGACTTTGGAATTCGGCCGACCGAGGACCTGCCTGACGGCAGGATAACCCATCTGTTATGACTGCAGCTGTATGAGCACTCTAACATCTACATTTATGGTAGGTACAAAACTGTACTTTTTGATGGTGGGCACTGGCCTGTCACCACAACAAGGGACAGCCTTTCACTTTACCCACAGCCAGGCAGATGCTACCAGATGCATCGGATTATGCCTGGGGGGCACACATGGCAGGAAAATGCATTCAGGGCACGTGGCCCACGGACCAAATGCATCTTCACATCAATCAGAGAGATGCTAACTATACAGAATGCCCTGACAGCCTTCAAGGATCTACTAACATCCAGGACAACTATTACTACAGATGGACAATACTACAGTTATGTGGTACATAAACAAGCAAGGGGGCACACATTCCTACCCCCTCTACAGGCAAGCCATGACTTTGTGGAATACAGCACTGACCTATCAAGTACATCTGCAGGCACAATTCCTGCCAGGAAAGAAAAATACTCTGGCAGACGAATTAAGCAGAAACCTCATGGACCCTCACGAGTGGAAACTAAATCCACAGGTCTTCAGCATGATAACAAGGAAATGGGGATGCCCAGACATAGATCTCTTTGCCTCCCCTCACAACTACCAACTACAGAGATTCTGCACAAGGACTTGTCGCTCACAAGCATGGAAAAGTGGATGCTCTGTCTTTCAGCTGGAAAACCCCAACAGTTTATGCCTTTCCACCACTGCCGCTCCTTCCCAAGGTGCTCCTAAAAGTCAGATAAGAGAAGCCAAAATTATTTTGATTGCCCCAGACTGGCCACGCCAGCACTGGTACCCAATCCTAAAGAGCTTGTCTCAAGGCCCAGCCTGGACTTTACCTCTAATTCGTCATCTTTTTTGACTCAACAAAACAATCAGATCCAGCACAGCCAACTCAGAACCTTAAATCTGGCTACATGGCAGATAATATAGCCACTCAGAACACCTCTCTAAAGCTGTTATGGATGTCATTTTGCAAGCCAGGAGGCCCAGCACCAGGAAATCTTATGCAGAAAAATGGAAGAGATTCTGTGCTTGGAACCAGACACTACTTGAACCACTTGTTCCAAATATTCCTCAGATTTTACAATACTTAACTGAGATGCTGGACAAAGGCCTATCCTTCTCCTGAATTAAGATCCATGCCTCTGCCATTTCAGCTCATTACAATACGGAACCTCCTATTTTCTCTCATCCACTGCTAAGACAGTACCTCAGAGGGGCAAAAATATAAGACCCCCCAAGGAGGGCACAGATACCCACATGGGACCTCAACTTTGTCTTAGGAAAGCTCACACTACCTCCTTTTGAGCCATCCAATACAGCTGACATAAGATTCTTATGGAAAACTGCTCTGCTCCTAGCAATAACTTCAGCAAGAAGAGTCTGAGCTCCAGGCATTAATGGCAGTGGAACCTTTTATCATTTTTCATCCTGACAGGGTTTCTCAAAGGACAAACCCAACACTTATGCCTAAGGTAGTATCCAGTGTGGCTCTTAACCAAACCATTAATTTGCCACTCTTTGAGCATACACAGGCAGCTACTCTTCTACTTGGACAAAACAAAAGCTTTCAGAAAAACTGAGCAACTATTTGTAGCATATGCTGCAGGATCACAAGGAAAGGCTATCTCAAAGCAGACTATTTCAAAATGGACAGGACACTGTATTCGTTTCTGCTATGCACCGCATGGCAAGTCAGTGCCTAAGAATATTAGGCCACATTCTACCAGGGCAGCAGCCACTTCAGCAGCCTTTCTCAGAGGAGTACCAACCAAGGAAATTTTGGAGGCTGCAACTTGGAGTTCAGTGCACACTTTTACCAAGCATTATCACTTACCTCTTTACTCTAAATCCAGCGCAGGCTTTGCCACTGCAGTTCTGCAGGGCGTCATAGCCACTCCTAATCCTATTTAGACCCAGCCGCCCTACCTCAGCTTTGGGATTCAACCCAAGTGTGATGATTGCAACAGTGAAACATGATGAACATAGTACAGTTGTGTACCTACCATAAATGTAGATGTTAGTGTATTCACTGTTGCGGTCCAGGTTACCCACCCTCCAATCCCCCTTTCTTTGCTTGGACTTAGGTTGTATAGGATAGAGAAGTATAGATCTATGTGGTGTATTTGCTTGTAGATGAAGGTATTGTTTTTATTTTGCTGTATGTTTGTATTGGCAATATGTATTGCCTACCCTTCTTGGGGGCACCTGACATCTGGGGCAAGAAAAACTGAAGAAAATGGCGTCTGCTGTATCTTGTATACCCCTGGCGCACTGACGTCAGGGAAGAGGCGTCAGTAACTGACGCAGGACCAGGACTTTGGAATTCAGGCTGACTGAGGGTAGCCTGCCAGCAGGATAACCCAAGTGTAATGACTGCAACAGTGAATACACTCGAACATATACATTTATGGGTAGGTACACAACTGTACTTTTCTCTATCTTGACGACTGGCTCCTTACTCCCCCGACCAGGAATCTCGTAGTCTGCAGCCTCTTTTTGCACTCAAGGTCTCACTCTCCACTTGGGGATTGCAATCAACAGACAAATCTCCAATGTCCCCAATGAAGACACTGGATTTTATTGGAGCAGTCTTCGATGCAACATCCTGTCAAGCTCCCCCCCCCCCCCCCCCAGGCTTTTGAAAATACAACGCCAAATTCAAGACCTTCTTCCTCGCACGTTTGTGCCAGCATGTCTTGTACTGAAACTCTTGGGCTCCGTGGCAGCTGCCATTACTGTAGTACCATTGGCGAGACTGCACATGAGAATCCTGCAGTGGCTCCTTTCCACACAATGGTAGTTACCCCACCCAGTCAACCACATGATGCACCTTACAAACCGTTGCAAGGAAGAAATGCAGTGGTGGATGGAGCCACAAAAGAATCTTTGGTATCGACCGTTCTGTCTTCCCCAACCCACTGCCACTGTGACAATGGAAGCTTAACTGTTAGGGTGAGAGGGCATTTTCAGGGAAGGCCTGTCCAAGACGCCTAGATTCCCATCAAGGCCAGCTTGCACATAAATGTCCTTGAACTGAGGGCAGTTCTAGTGCAGCAAGCGTTCCATGCATCCCTACCCTCGGGGACCATTGCAGTTCAGACAGACATGTCAGTAGTCTGGTATATCAACAAACAAGACTGAACCAGATCTTACCCCACTGTGTCGGGAAGCCATGAGGATTTGGCACTGGGCAATAGCTTCCAGTCGCTTTCTTATAGCAATTCACATTCCCGGGAGTATCCGCAATAAGGTTGGAAATCTGAGCAGGAACATCCTGATGCCTCACGAGTGGTCCCTCAACCCTGTAATAGATCGAATCTTTCAACTTTGGGGCAAGCCTTGCTGCGACCTGTTCACTTCCCCTCTGAACTACAAATGCAGGAGCTATTTGCCTTTATACCCACTCTGGGAACCACCGAGGGATTCTTTAATGCACGATTAGTCCCTGGGTCTTCTGTATGCATTTCCCCAGTTTCCCTTCATTCCAGTATTTCCCCAAAAAGCTCAGAGGTTGTAAAGCAAAGTGATCCGCATTGCTCCCTACTGGCCACGTAAAGTCTGGTTCCTGTTTCTATGGCCTCATCTTATTCACAGCCTGTGGATCCTGGATCATTCCCAGGACCTATTATCTCATCCTCTGGGATTGATTCATCCGAACCTGCACAGTCTCTAGCTTGTATAGTCTTCATGTTTCACTGTTGCAGTCATCACATTTGGGTTATATGCTTGCCCTCAGTCGGCCTGATTTATCAGTCTTGGGTCCTGCGTCGGTTACTGTCTCATCTTCCATGACGTCAGGTAGTCAGGGGTATAAAGCATGCAGCCGACACCATTACATCAGTCTTTCTTGCCGTGCGGTGTGCGAAGCAGAAGTTCGCAAGTGCCGGTCGGCCGACTCACTGCCGACTCATGAAATTTTTGTGTTTGAGTTTCAGAACCGAAGTCTTAAACTAAAGCAAGTACCCAGTTGGGGAAACTTTTTCTTGCTCTAAGCCGATGTTAGTAAAAGTCAATAATTGTGTTTTTTGTGGAAAGCAAATACCTCAAAGATCTTCATTCGTACTGAATTCCTTGCCTAGGCTCTGACCACTACATACCTTGCTGTTGGTTTTCTGCCTTATTTAAACCACAAACTATTTGCCTGTATATTTTCACTTCTAAATATTCTGGTACTCTGTTCAGTTATCCAGATATATATTCGGTAAGACATCAGACTACAGACTTTCTGAAAAATACGTAAAGCTAAAGACGGAGACGGGCCGCCTAGGTCCAAAGCTGCCGATGCTTCTCCTAAGCTAGTCGCCAGTTCGCCGGTACTCTGGTGCTTTCACAGCCCCTGATACCAGCTACTTTCAGATTCGCAGGCCTCCTACTGAGACCTATTCGGAGTCTGGTATGCTGCGAGATGCTTCAGCTGTGGAACCTGTGGATGGGTCCGGAGCTGCTGTGCAGGCACCTGCTTCTGAGGGTGTATTCAGGCCTACTGACTTGCATATTAAACCGCCATCTTCAAGGCCTAAAACTCGAACCATGCCTAGGAAGCAGCCCAGACCGCATGGTCAGTCTTCTATGCCTAAAACAAATAAGAATGGCTGAAGACCTTATTACTTTAGAGGGGGAAGCCAACCTTCCCCCTCTGAGACCTAGGACTGAATTTGCTTATGATACTTCGGATCAGGATTCTGAAATTTCTGTCTCCTCTGACCAGGATTTACCCTTCTCCATTTATGAGGATTCTGATGCAGAGGACTCTATTCCCTCTGCTTCTCTACTAGAGGATTTTTGTTTTGGTGAAACCTTGCATACTCTTTGGGAGCATTTTCACTGGGAAAGCAAGGGCATTAAGGCTACTACTGCCAAAAATCCTACCCCTTCTGATGGAGATTCCAGGGCCCTGGGTAGATGGTGTAAGAAGGTATACACCTCTGCATCCTTGGCCATCAGGGCCTTAAATTGTCAGTTTCGTATGTTAAAGCATCAGCAGCATATTATTGGATTGCTTAAACAGAAAATGTCTATTCCTGATTGTGCTGAAAATAAGGATTTACAGGATTTGATGCATTCTGCTGAACAGGCTGGAAAACATACTTTGCAATGTGGTTTTGATTCACCATCTTGCAGGGCTGCTGTCAGGGTCTGTACTTAGAAGGCATGCTTGGCTTAAGGAGCCATCTTTGCCAGATCATGTTGAAACCAAATTGCTGGATGCTCCCTTAAATCCAGACTGCCTGGCAACAAAGCAGAAGAAGTTCTTAAAAAGATGGAGGAAAAGGTAAATCTATGCAAACTGATAAAGATTTAAAAGTGCAGCCTCCAAGATTTAGTAGGCATTGGCCCTCAAAAAATGTGGTCCTTTCCTGCCTCTTCCAGGCCTTCTCAGTTCAAACACAGAACCAGCAGAACAACCAGGTTTCAGTCCCAAGGTACTTGCAGGACTAAGCAGTGGGGGGCTCCCACTTCCAAATCAGGGAGTAATAAACGCCTCCTATGGTAAGTCATCTCAATGACTTAACTCTAAAACTTCCAAGCACTTCTCAACTGACAGCTCCTTTGGGGGGAAAGATTGCTCTGCAAGCAAAAAACTGGGAACTCATTACCTAGGACAAATGGGTTTTAAATGTAGTTTCCCAAGGATACAGATTTCACTTCCACACATTACCAACCTCAAACTGTTGGACGGATCTACCCCCAAATCTGTGGGCAGAGGCTCAAAAACAAGTACTCTCTTCTCAAGCATAAAGGCTATTCAAACTGTACCAGAAGAGGAAAAGGGACAAGGTTTCTACTCTAGCCTTTTCCTGGTTCCCAGAAAAGACCACTCATGGCGTCCTATCCTGGACCTTTCTATCCTGAACACCTTTTTGGTGATTATGAAGTTCAAGATGCTAACTCTTCAGTTGCTTCCTATGCTAGACAAAGATGCCTGGTTGGCAACACTAGATTTAAAGGAAGCCTACCTGCACATCCCAATCAGTGAATCTTGCAGAAGATACCTACGCTTCAAAGCAGGCTACATGCACTATCAGTTCTCTGTGCTGCCCTTTTGTGTATCTACTGTGCCCAGGGTATTCACAAAGTGCCTAGCTCCAGTCATTAGTAGTATTTATAACCATAAAGAAGTAGAAGCTTGTTTTACTAATGTTGTGCAGAAGAGAGAAAATGGAGCTTGCCCCTATTTCTCTGATAAGGGCAGCAACTATTATAGAAACTTAGGTAGAACAGAGGATACAGTTGATAGTGGACAAGAGAAAATAACTTTATTCAATACCCAAGATGTAGGTTTGGTTAAGGATGTGCTAAATAAACATTGGGAAATTCTTACCACAAACTCTGATATAAAGGAACTAGTAGGTGAGTACCCAAGATATACATATAGAAACAAAAATAATTTACATCTGCTATTATGTTTCCCAGATAGTACCACATTAAACAAATCAAGTTTTAGAGGCACTGCAGCTTGTGGTATATGTAACTTTTGCAGATATATAGACAGTAGTAACATGTTCGTACATCCTGCAACTTCAAGACTTTATACATTCATGGTTACTGGTTCATGTTATACAGAACATTTAGTTTAATTAGCTACCTGCCTGGAATGTAGTGGTTTTTATGTAGGAAAAACAGGTAGGCAGTTGAACAGAATTAGGGAGCACGTGTACCAAACTAAAATAAAATCGGAAGTGAATGCCTTGTCCAAGCATGTCCTAAAGGAAGGGGCTAGACATAGTTTTAAGTTTATGATTTTACAAACTAACTCGCCTAGTAGGAGAGGGGGAGATGTAAGGACTCTAACTGAACAGTTAGAGACAGATTGGATAATTAGATTGCAAGCACACATCCCCCCAGGACTGAATGACAGGATTCCTTTAAAACCCAAGTTAAAAAGTAGAAAATTTAAATACTAGATGGAAGGGTATATTTTATGAGACATACTTTA